>NW_028283844.1:0-96461 GCF_059441095.1 Idiotropiscis lumnitzeri
GTTTCCAATGTACATTTCCACCTTTATATAGTGTAGAAAGGCATCCTGAAGCCTGGAAAGTCATTAATTTGATTGTCCAGTATTTCCTTCATGAGATATTGCAACACTTAGAAAAAGTGTACAGCGCCAGCAGACAATGAATTTTCAGCACTAAAAAAACGAAACTTCATTAACAGCTAAACTAAACGTTTCCAATGTATATTTCCACCTTTATATAGTGTAAAAAGACATCCTGAAGCCTGGGCAGTCATTAATTTGATTGTCCAATATTTCCCTTATGAGATAATGCCTCTCATAGCAAATGTGTACAGCGCGAGCTGAAAATGCATTTACAGCACGAAAAAACCAAACTTTTATAACAGCTAAACCAAACGTTTCAAATGTAAATTTCCACCTTTATATAGTGTAGAAAGGCATCCTGAAGCCTGGAAAGTCATTAATTTGATTGTCCAGTATTTCCTTCATGAGATATTGCAACACTTAGAAAAAGTGTACAGCGCCAGCAGACAATGAATTTTCAGCACTAAAAAAACGAAACTTCATTAACAGCTAAACCAAACGTTTCCAATGTAAATTTCCACATTTATAGAGTGTAAAAAGGCATCCTGAAGCCTGGGAAGTCATTAATTTGATTGTCCAGTATTTCCCTTATGAGATAATGCCTCACATAGCAAATGTGTACAATGCGAGCTGAAAATGCATTTTCAGCACTAATAAACAAAACTTTTATAACAGCTAAACCAAACGTTTCCAATGTAAATTTCCACCTTTAGATAGTGTAAAAAGACATCCTGAAGCCTGGGCAGTCATTAATTTGATTGTCCAATATTTCCCTTATGAGATAATGCCTCTCATAGCAAATGTGTACATCGCGAGCTGAAAATGCATTTACAGCACTAAAAAACCAAACTTTTATAACAGCTAAACCAAACGTTTCCAATGTAAATTTCCACCTTTATATAGTGTAAAAAGACATCCTGAAGCCTGGGCAGTCATTAATTTGATTGTCCAATATTTCCCTTATGAGATAATGCCTCTCATAGCAAATGTGTACAGCGCGAGCTGAAAATGCATTTACAGCACTAAAAAACCAAACTTTTATAACAGCAAAACCAAACGTTTCCAATGTAAATTTCCACCTTTATATAGTGTAGAAAGGCATCCTGAAGCCTGGAAAGTCATTAATTTGATTGTCCAGTATTTCCTTCATGAGATATTGCAACACTTAGAAAAAGTGTACAGCGCCAGCAGACAATGAATTTTCAGCACTAAAAAAACGAAACTTCATTAACAGCTAAACCAAACGTTTCCAATGTAAATTTCCACATTTATAGAGTGTAAAAAGGCATCCTGGAGCCTGGGAAGTCATTAATTTGATTGTCCAGTATTTCCCTTATGAGATAATGCCTCACATAGCAAATGTGTACAGTGCGAGCTGAAAATGCATTTTCAGCACTAAAAAACCAAACTTTTATAACAGCTAAACCAAACGTTTCCAATGTAAATTTCCACCTTTATATAGTGTAGAAAGGCATCCTGAAGCCTGGAAAGTCATTAATTTGATTGTCCAGTATTTCCTTCATGAGATATTGCAACACTTAGAAAAAGAGTACAGCGCCAGCAGACAATGAATTTTCAGCACTAAAAAAAACGAAACTTCATTAACAGCTAAACTAAACGTTTCCAATGTAAATTTCCACCTTTATATAGTGTAAAAAGACATCCTGAAGCCTGGGCAGTCATTAATTTGATTGTCCAATATTTCCCTTATGAGATAATGCCTCTCATAGCAAATGTGTACAGCGCGAGCTGAAAATGCATTTACAGCACTAAAAAACCAAACTTTTATAACAGCTAAACCAAACGTTTCCAATGTAAATTTCCACCTTTATATAGTGTAGAAAGGCATCCTGAAGCCTGGAAAGTCATTAATTTGATTGTCCAGTATTTCCTTCATGAGATATTGCAACACTTAGAAAGAGTGTACAGCGCCAGCAGACAATGAATTTTCAGCACTAAAAAAACGAAACTTCATTAACAGCTAAACCAAACGTTTCCAATGTAAATTTCCACATTTATAGAGTGTAAAAAGGCATCCTGAAGCCTGGGAAGTCATTAATTTGATTGTCCAGTATTTCCCTTATGAGATAATGCCTCACATAGCAAATGTGTACAGTGCGAGCTGAAAATGCATTTTCAGCATTAAAAAACCCAACTTTTATAACAGCTAAACCAAACGTTTCCAATGTAAATTTCCACCTTTATATAGTGTAAAAAGACATCCTGAAGCCTGGGCAGTCATTAATTTGATTGTCCAATATTTCCCTTTTGAGATAATGCCTCTCATAGCAAATGTGTACAGCGCGAGCTGAAAATGCATTTACAGCACTAAAAAACCAAACTTTTATAACAGCTAAACCAAACGTTTCCAATGTACATTTCCACCTTTATATAGTGTAGAAAGGCATCCTGAAGCCTGGAAAGTCATTAATTTGATTGTCCAGTATTTCCTTCATGAGATATTGCAACACTTAGAAAAAGTGTACAGCGCCAGCAGACAATGAATTTTTAGCACTAAAAAAACGACACTTCATTAACAGCTAAACTAAACGTTTCCAATGTAAATTTCCACCCTTATATAGTGTAAAAAGACATCCTGAAGCCTGGGCAGTCATTAATTTGATTGTCCAATATTTCCCTTATGAGATAATGCCTCTCATAGCAAATGTGTACAGCGCGAGCTGAAAATGCATTTACAGCACTAAAAAACCAAACTTTTATAACAGCTAAACCAAACGTTTCCAATGTAAATTTCCACCTTTATATAGTGTAGAAAGGCATCCTGAAGCCTGGAAAGTCATTAATTTGATTGTCCAGTATTTCCTTCATGAGATATTGCAACACTTAGAAAAAGTGTACAGCGCCAGCAGACAATGAATTTTCAGCACTAAAAAAACGAAACTTCATTAACAGCTAAACCAAACGTTTCCAATGTAAATTTCCACATTTATAGAGTGTAAAAGGGCATCCTGAAGCCTGGGAAGTCATTAATTTGATTGTCCAGTATTTCCCTTATGAGATAATGCCTCACATAGCAAATGTGTACAGTGCGAGCTGAAAATGCATTTTCAGCACTAAAAAACCAAACTTTTATAACAGCTAAACCAAACGTTTCCAATGTAAATTTCCACCTTTATATAGTGTAAAAAGACATCCTGAAGCCTGGGCAGTCATTAATTTGATTGTCCAGTATTTCCCTTATGAGATAATGCCTCACATAGCAAATGTGTACAGTGCGAGCTGAAAATGCATTTTCAGCACTAAAAAAACCAAACTTTTATAACAGCTAAACCAAACGTTTCCAATGTAAATTTCCACCTTTATATAGTGTAAAAAGACATCCTGAAGACTGGGCAGTCATTAATTTGATTGTCCAATATTTCCCTTCTGAGATAATGCCTCTCATAGCAAATGTGTACAGCGCGAGCTGAAAATGCATTTACAGCACTAAAAAAACAAACTTTTATAACAGCTAAACCAAACGTTTCCAATGTACATTTCCACCTTTATATAGTGTAGAAAGGCATCCTGAAGCCTGGAAAGTCATTAATTTGATTGTCCAGTATTTCCTTCATGAGATATTGCAACACTTAGAAAAAGTGTACAGCGCCAGCAGACAATGAATTTTCAGCACTAAAAAAACGAAACTTCATTAACAGCTAAACTAAAAGTTTCCAATGTAAATTTCCACCTTTATATAGTGTAAAAAGACATCCTGAAGCCTGGGCAGCCATTAATTTGATTGTCCAATATTTCCCTTATGAGATAATGCCTCTCATAGCAAATGTGTACAGCGCGAGCTGAAAATGCATTTACAGCACTAAAAAACCAAACTTTTATAACAGCTAAACCAAACGTTTCCAATGTAAATTTCCACCTTTATATAGTGTAAATAGACATCCTGAAGCCTGGGCAGTCATTAATTTGATTGTCCAATATTTCCCTTATGAGATAATGCCTCTCATAGCAAATGTGTACAGCGCGAGCTGAAAATGCATTTACAGCACTAAAAAACCAAACTTTTATAACAGCTAAACCAAACGTTTCCAATGTAAATTTCCACCTTTATAGAGTGTAAAAAGGCATCCTGAAGCCTGGGAAGTCATTAATTTGATTGTCCAGTATTTCCCTTATGAGATAATGCCTCTCATAGCAAATGTGTACAGCGCGAGCTGAAAATGCATTTACAGCACTAAAAAACCAAACTTTTATAACAGCTAAACCAAACGTTTCAAATGTAAATTTCCACCTTTATATAGTGTAGAAAGGCATCCTGAAGCCTGGAAAGTCATTAATTTGATTGTCCAGTATTTCCTTCATGAGATATTGCAACACTTAGAAAAAGTGTACAGGGCCAGCAGACAATGAATTTTCAGCACTAAAAAAAACGAAACTTCATTAACAGCTAAACTAAACGTTTCCAATGTAAATTTCCACCTTTATATAGTGTAAAAAGACATCCTGAAGCCTGGGCAGTCATTAATTTGATTGTCCAATATTTCCCTTATGAGATAATGCCTCTCATTGCAAATGTGTACAGCGCGAGCTGAAAATGCATTTACAGCACGAAAAAAACAAACTTTTATAACAGCTAAACCAAACGTTTCCAATGTAAATTTCCACCTTTATAGAGTTAAAAAGGCATCCTGAAGCCTGGGAAGTCATTAATTTGATTGTCCAGTATTTCCCTTATGAGATAATGCCTCACATAGCAAATGTGTACAGTGCGAGCTGAAAATGCATTTTAAGCACTAAAAAACCAAACATTTATAACAGCTAAACCAAACGTTTCCAATGTAAATTTCCACCTTTATATAGTGTAAAAAGACATCCTGAAGCCTGGGCAGTCATTAATTTGATTGTCCAATATTTCCCTTATGAGATAATGCCTCTCATAGCAAATGTGTACAGCGCGAGCTGAAAATGCATTTACAGCACTAAAAAAACAAACTTTTATAACAGCTAAACCAAACGTTTCAAATGTAAATTTCCACCTTTATATAGTGTAGAAAGGCATCCTGAAGCCTGGAAAGTCATTAATTTGATTGTCCAGTATTTCCTTCATGAGATATTGCAACACTTAGAAAAAGTGTACAGCGCCAGCAGACAATGAATTTTCAGCACTAAAAAAACGAAACTTCATTAACAGCTAAACCAAACGTTTCCAATGTAAATTTCCACATTTATAGAGTGTAAAAAGGCATCCTGAAGCCTGGGAAGTCATTAATTTGATTGTCCAGTATTTCCCTTATGAGATAATGCCTCACATAGCAAATGTGTACAGTGCGAGCTGAAAATGCATTTTCAGCACTAAAAAACCAAACTTTTATAACAGCTAAACCAAACGTTTCCAATGTAAATTTCCACCTTTATATAGTGTAAAAAGACATCCTGAAGCCTGGGCAGTCATTAATTTGATTGTCCAGTATTTCCCTTATGAGATAATGCCTCACATAGCAAATGTGTACAGTGCGAGCTGAAAATGCATTTTCAGCACTAAAAAAACCAAACTTTTATAACAGCTAAACCAAACGTTTCCAATGTAAATTTCCACATTTATAGAGTGTAAAAAGGCATCCTGAAGCCTGGGAAGTCATTAATTTGATTGTCCAGTATTTCCCTTATGAGATAATGCCTCACATAGCAAATGTGTACAGTGCGAGCTGAAAATGCATTTTCAGCACTAAAAAACTAAACTTTTATAACAGCTAAACCAAACGTTTCCAATGTAAATTTCCACCTTTATATAGTGTAAAAAGACATCCTGAAGCGTGGGCAGTCATTAATTTGATTGTCCAGTATTTCCCTTATGAGATAATGCCTCACATAGCAAATGTGTACAGTGCGAGCTGAAAATGCATTTTCAGCACTAAAAAAACCAAACTTTTATAACAGCTAAACCAAACGTTTCCAATGTAAATTGCCACCTTTATATAGTGTAAAAAGGCATCCTGAAGCCTGGAAAGTCATTAATTTGATTGTCCAGTATTTCCTTCATGAGATATTGCAACACTTAGAAAAAGTGTACAGCGCCAGCAGACAATGAATTTTCAGCACTAAAAAAACGAAACTTCATTAACAGCTAAACCAAACGTTTCCAATGTAAATTTCCACATTTATAGAGTGTAAAAAGGCATCCTGAAGCCTGGGAAGTCATTAATTTGATTGTCCAGTATTTCCCTTATGAGATAATGCCTCACATAGCAAATGTGTACAGTGCGAGCTGAAAATGCATTTACAGTTCTAAAAAACCAAACTTTTATAACAGCTCAACCAAACGTTTCCAATGTAAATTTCCACCTTTATATAGTGTAGAAAGGCATCCTGAAGCCTGGAAAGTCATTAATTTGATTGTCCAGTATTTCCTTCATGAGATATTGCAACACTTAGAAAAAGTGTACAGCGCCAGCAGACAATGAATTTTCAGCACTAAAAAAACGAAATTTCATTAACAGCTAAACTAAACGTTTCCAATGTAAATTTCCACCTTTATATAGTGTAAAAAGACATCCTGAAGCCTGGGCAGCCATTAATTTGATTGTCCAATATTTCCCTTATGAGATAATGCCTCTCATAGCAAATGTGTACAGCGCGAGCTGAAAATGCATTTACAGCACTAAAAAACCAAACTTTTATAACAGCTAAACCAAACGTTTCCAATGTAAATTTCCACCTTTATATAGTGTAGAAAGGCATCCTGAAGCCTGGAAAGTCATTTATTTGATTGTCCAGTATTTCCTTCATGAGATATTGCAACACTTAGAAAAAGTGTACAGCGCCAGCAGACAATGAATTTTCAGCACTAAAAAAAACGAAACTTCATTAACAGCTAAACTAAACGTTTCCAATGTAAATTTCCACCTTTATATAGTGTACAAAGACATCCTGAAGCCTGGGCAGTCATTAATTTGATTGTCCAATATTTCCCTTATGAGATAATGCCTCTCATAGCAAATGTGTACAGCGCGAGCTGAAAATGCATTTACAGCACTAAAAAACCAAACTTTTATAACAGCTAAACCAAACGTTTCCAATGTAAATTTCCACCTTTATATAGTGTAGAAAGGCATCCTTGAAGCCTGGAAAGTCATTAATTTGATTGTCCAGTATTTCCTTCATGAGATATTGCAACACTTAGAAAAAGTGTACAGCGCCAGCAGACAATGAATTTTCAGCACTAAAAAAACGAAACTTCATTAACAGCTAAACCAAACGTTTCCAATGTAAATTTCCACATTTATAGAGTGTAAAAAGGCATCCTGAAGCCTGGGAAGTCATTAATTTGATTGTCCAGTATTTCCCTTATGAGATAATGCCTCACATAGCAAATGTGTACAGTGCGAGCTGAAAATGCATTTTCAGCACTAAAAAAACAAACTTTTATAACAGCTAAACCAAACGTTTCCAATGTAAATTTCCACCTTTATATAGTGTAAAAAGACATCCTGAAGCCTGGGCAGTCATTAATTTGATTGTCCAGTATTTCCCTTATGAGATAATGCCTCACATAGCAAATGTGTACAGCGCGAGCTGAAAATGCATTTACAGCACTAAAAAACCAAACTTTTATAACAGCTAAACCAAACGTTTCCAATGTAAATTTCCACCTTTATATAGTGTAAAAAGACATCCTGAAGCTTGGGCAGTCATTAATTTGATTGTCCAATATTTCCCTTATGAGATAATGCCTCTCATAGCAAATGTGTACAGCGCGAGCTGAAAATGCATTTACAGCACTAAAAAACCAAACTTTTATAACAGCTAAACCAAACGTTTCCAATGTAAATTTCCACCTTTATATAGTGTAGAAAGGCATCCTGAAGCCTGGAAAGTCATTAATTTGATTGTCCAGTATTTCCTTCATGAGATATTGCAACACTTAGAAAAAGTGTACAGCGCCAGCAGACAATGAATTTTCAGCACTAAAAAAACGAAACTTCATTAACAGCTAAACTAAACGTTTCCAATGTATATTTCCACCTTTATATAGTGTAAAAAGACATCCTGAAGCCTGGGCAGTCATTAATTTGATTGTCCAATATTTCCCTTATGAGATAATGCCTCTCATCGCAAATGTGTACAGCGCGAGCTGAAAATGCATTTACAGCACTAAAAAACCAAACTTTTATAACAGCTAAATCAAACGTTTCAAATGTAAATTTCCACCTTTATATAGTGTAGAAAGGCATCCTGAAGCCTGGAAAGTCATTAATTTGATTGTCCAGTATTTCCTTCATGAGATATTGCAACACTTAGAAAAAGTGTACAGCGCCAGCAGACAATGAATTTTCAGCACTAAAAAAACGAAACTTCATTAACAGCTAAACCAAACGTTTCCAATGTAAATTTCCACATTTATAGAGTGTAAAAAGGCATCCTGAAGCCTGGGAAGTCATTAATTTGATTGTCCAGTATTTCCCTTATGAGATAATGCCTCACATAGCAAATGTGTACAGTGCGAGCTGAAAATGCATTTTCAGCACTAAAAAACCAAACTTTTATAACAGCTAAACCAAACGTTTCCAATGTAAATTTCCACCTTTATATAGTGTAAAAAGACATCCTGAAGCCTGGGCAGTCATTAATTTGATTGTCCAGTATTTCCCTTATGAGATAATGCCTCACATAGCAAATGTGGACAGTGCGAGCTGAAAATGCATTTTCAGCACTAAAAAAACCAAACTTTTATAACAGCTAAACCAAACGTTTCCAATGTAAATTTCCACCTTTATATAGTGTAAAAAGACATCCTGAAGCCTGGGCAGTCATTAATTTGATTGTCCAATATTTCCCTTATGAGATAATGCCTCTCATAGCAAATGTGTACAGCGCGAGCTGAAAATGCATTTACAGCACTAAAAAACCAAACTTTTATAACAGCTAAACCAAACGTTTCCAATGTACATTTCCACCTTTATATAGTGTAGAAAGGCATCCTGAAGCCTGGAAAGTCATTAATGTCATTGTCCAGTATTTACTTCATGAGATATTGCAACACTTAGAAAAAGTGTACAACGCCAGCAGACAATGAATTTTCAGCACTAAAAAAACGAAACTTCATTAACAGCTAAACCAAACGTTTCCAATGTAAATTTCCACCCTTATATAGTGTAAAAAGACATCCTGAAGCCTGGGCAGTCATTAATTTGATTGTCCAATATTTCCCTTATGAGATAATGCCTCTCATAGCAAATGTGTACAGCGCGAGCTGAAAATGCATTTACAGCACTAAAAAACCAAACTTTTATAACAGCTAAACCAAACGTTTCCAATGTAAATTTCCACCTTTATATAGTGTAGAAAGGCATCCTGAAGCCTGGAAAGTCATTAATTTGATTGTCCAGTATTTCCTTCATGAGATATTGCAACACTTAGAAAAAGTGTACAGCGCCAGCAGACAATGAATTTTCAGCACTAAAAAAAACGAAACTTCATTAACAGCTAAACTAAACGTTTCCAATGTAAATTTCCACCTTTATATAGTGTAAAAAGACATCCTGAAGCCTGGGCAGTCATTAATTTGATTGTCCAATATTTCCCTTATGAGATAATGCCTCTCATTGCAAATGTGTACAGCGCGAGCTGAAAATGCATTTACAGCACGAAAAAAAAAACTTTTATGACAGCTAAACCAAACGTTTCCAATGTAAATTTCCACCTTTATAGAGTGTAAAAAGGCATCCTGAAGCCCGGGAAGTCATTAATTTGATTGTCCAGTATTTCCCTTATGAGATAATGCCTCACATAGCAAATGTGTACAGTGCGAGCTGAAAATGCATTTTAAGCACTAAAAAACCAAACTTTTATAACAGCTAAACCAAACGTTTCCAATGTAAATTTCCACCTTTATATAGTGTAAAAAGACATCCTGAAGCCTGGGCAGTCATTAATTTGATTGTCCAATATTTCCCTTTTGAGATAATGCCTCTCATAGCAAATGTGTACAGCGCGAGCTGAAAATGCATTTACAGCACTAAAAAACCAAACTTTTATAACAGCTAAACCAAACGTTTCCAATGTACATTTTCCACCTTTATATAGTGTAGAAAGGCATCCTGAAGCCTGGAAAGTCATTAATTTGATTGTCCAGTATTTCCTTCATGAGATATTGCAACACTTAGAAAAAGTGTACAGCGCCAGCAGACAATGAATTTTCAGCACTAAAAAAACGAAACTTCATTAACAGCTAAACTAAACGTTTCCAATGTAAATTTCCACCCTTATATAGTGTAAAAAGACATCCTGAAGCCTGGGCAGTCATTAATTTGATTGTCCAGTATTTCCCTTATGAGATAATGCCTCACATAGCAAATGTGTACAGCGCGAGCTGAAAATGCATTTACAGCACTAAAAAACCAAACTTTTATAACAGCTAAACCAAACGTTTCAAATGTAAATTTCCACCTTTATATAGTGTAGAAAGGCATCCTGAAGCCTGGAAAGTCGTTAATTTTATTGTCCAGTATTTCCTTCATGAGATATTGCAACACTTAGAAAAAGTGTACAGCGCCAGCAGACAATGAATTTTCAGCACTAAAAAAACGAAACTTCATTAACAGCTAAACCAAACGTTTCCAATGTAAATTTCCACATTTATAGAGTGTAAAAAGGCATCCTGAAGCCTGGGAAGTCATTAATTTGATTGTCCAGTATTTCCCTTATGAGATAATGCCTCACATAGCAAATGTGTACAGTGCGAGCTGAAAATGCATTTTCAGCACTAAAAAACCAAACTTTTATAACAGCTAAACCAAACGTTTCCAATGTAAATTTCCACCTTTATATAGTGTAAAAGGACATCCTGAAGCCTGGGCAGTCATTAATTTGATTGTCCAATATTTCCCTTTTGAGATAATGCCTCTCATAGCAAATGTGTACAGCGCGAGCTGAAAATGCATTTACAGCACTAAAAAAACAAACTTTTATAACAGCTAAACCAAACGTTTCCAATGTACATTTCCACCTTTATATAGTGTAGAAAGGCATCCTGAAGCCTGGAAAGTCATTAATTTGATTGTCCAGTATTTCCTTCATGAGATATTGCAACACTTAGAAAAAGTGTACAGCACCAGCAGACAATGAATTTTCAGCACTAAAAAAACGAAACTTCATTAACAGCTAAACTAAACGTTTCCAATGTAAATTTCCACCCTTATATAGTGTAAAAAGACATCCTGAAGCCTGGGCAGTCATTAATTTGATTGTCCAATATTTCCCTTATGAGATAATGCCTCTCATAGCAAATGTGTCCAGCGCGAGCTGAAAATGCATTTACAGCACTAAAAAACCAAACTTTATAACAGCTAAACCAAACGTTTCCAATGTAAATTTCCACCTTTATATAGTGTAGAAAGGCATCCTGAAGCCTGGAAAGTCATTAATTTGATTGTCCAGTATTTCCTTCATGAGATATTGCAACACTTAGAAAAAGTGTACAGCGCCAGCAGACAATGAATTTTCAGCACTAAAAAAACGAAACTTCATTAACAGCTAAACCAAACGTTTCCAATGTAAATTTCCACATTTATAGAGTGTAAAAAGGCATCCTGAAGCCTGGGAAGTCATTAATTTGATTGTCCAGTATTTCCCTTATGAGATAATGCCTCACATAGCAAATGTGTACAGTGCGAGCTGAAAATGCATTTTCAGCACTAAAAAACCAAACTTTTATAACAGCTAAACCAAACGTTTCCAATGTAAATTTCCACCTTTATATAGTGTAAAAAGACATCCTGAAGCCTGGGCAGTCATTAATTTGATTGTCCAGTATTTCCCTTATGAGATAATGCCTCACATAGCAAATGTGTACAGCGCGAGCTGAAAATGCATTTACAGCACTAAAAAAACAAACTTTTATAACAGCTAAACCAAACGTTTCCAATGTAAATTTCCACCTTTATATAGTGTAAAAAGACATCCTGAAGCCTGGGCAGTCATTAATTTGATTGTCCAATATTTCCCTTATGAGATAATGCCTCTCATAGCAAATGTGTACAGCGCGAGCTGAAAATGCATTTACAGCACTAAAAAAACGAAACTTCATTAACAGCTAAACTAAAAGTTTCCAATGTAAATTTCCACCTTTATATAGTGTAAAAAGACATCCTGAAGCCTGGGCAGCCATTAATTTGATTGTCCAATATTTCCCTTATGAGATAATGCCTCTCATAGCAAATGTGTACAGCGCGAGCTGAAAATGCATTTACAGCACTAAAAAACCAAACTTTTATAACAGCTAAACCAAACGTTTCCAATGTAAATTTCCACCTTTATATAGTGTAGAAAGGCATCCTGAAGCCTGGAAAGTCATTAATTTGATTGTCCAGTATTTCCTTCATGAGATATTGCAACACTTAGAAAAAGTGTACAGCGCGAGCTGAAAATGCATTTACAGCACTAAAAAACCAAACTTTTATAACAGCTAAACCAAACGTTTCAAATGTAAATTTCCACCTTTATATAGTGTAGAAAGGCATCCTGAAGCCTGGAAAGTCATTAATTTGATTGTCCAGTATTTCCTTCATGAGATATTGCAACACTTAGAAAAAGTGTACAGCGCCAGCAGACAATGAATTTTCAGCACTAAAAAAACGAAACTTCATTAACAGCTAAACCAAACGTTTCCAATGTAAATTTCCACATTTATAGAGTGTAAAAAGGCATCCTGAAGCCTGGGAAGTCATTAATTTGATTGTCCAGTATTTCCCTTATGAGATAATGCCTCACATAGCAAATGTGTACAGTGCGAGCTGAAAATGCATTTTCAGCACTAAAAAACCAAACTTTTATAACAGCTAAACCAAACGTTTCCAATGTAAATTTCCACCTTTATATAGTGTAAAAAGACATCCTGAAGCCTGGGCAGTCATTAATTTGATTGTCCAATATTTCCCTTATGAGATAATGCCTCTCATAGCAAATGTGTACAGCGCGAGCTGAAAATGCATTTACAGCACTAAAAAACCAAACTTTTATAACAGCTAAACCAAACGTTTCCAATGTACATTTCCACCTTTATATAGTGTAGAAAGGCATCCTGAAGCCTGGAAAGTCATTAATGTGATTGTCCAGTATTTCCTTCATGAGATATTGCAACACTTAGAAAAAGTGTACAGCGCCAGCAGACAATGAATTTTCAGCACTAAAAAAACGAAACTTCATTAACAGCTAAACTAAACGTTTCCAATGTAAATTTCCACCCTTATATAGTGTAAAAAGACATCCTGAAGCCTGGGCAGTCAATAATTTGATTGTCCAATATTTCCCTTATGAGATAATGCCTCTCATAGCAAATGTGTACAGCGCGAGCTGAAAATGCATTTACAGCACTAAAAAACCAAACTTTTATAACAGCTAAACCAAACGTTTCCAATGTAAATTTCCACCTTTATATAGTGTAGAAAGGCATCCTGAAGCCTGGAAAGTCATTAATTTGATTGTCCAGTATTTCCTTCATGAGATATTGCAACACTTAGAAAAAGTGTACAGCGCCAGCAGACAATGAATTTTCAGCACTAAAAAAACGAAACTTCATTAACAGCTAAACCAAACGTTTCCAATGTAAATTTCCACATTTATAGAGTGTAAAAAGGCATCCTGAAGCCTGGGAAGTCATTAATTTGATTGTCCAGTATTTCCCTTATGAGATAATGCTTCACATAGTAAATGTGTACAGTGCGAGCTGAAAATGCATTTACAGCACTAAAAAAACAAACTTTTATAACAGCTAAACCAAACGTTTCCAATGTAAATTTCCACCTTTATATAGTGTAGAAAGGCATCCTGAAGCCTGGAAAGTCATTAATTTGATTGTCCAGTATTTCCTTCATGAGATATTGCAACACTTAGAAAAAGTGTACAGCGCCAGCAGACAATGAATTTTCAGCACTAAAAAAACGAAACTTCATTAACAGCTAAACTAAACGTTTCCAATGTAAATTTCCACCTTTATATAGTGTAAAAAGACATCCTGAAGCCTGGGCAGTCATTAATTTGATTGTCCAATATTTCCCTTATGAGATAATGCCTCTCATTGCAAATGTGTACAGCGCGAGCTGAAAATGCATTTACAGCACGAAAAAAACAAACTTTTATAACAGCTAAACCAAACGTTTCCAATGTAAATTTCCACCTTCATAGAGTGTAAAAAGGCATCCTGAAGCCTGGGAAGTCATTAATTTGATTGTCCAGTATTTCCCTTATGAGATAATGCCTCACATAGCAAATGTGTACAGTGCGAGCTGAAAATCCATTTTCAGCACTAAAAAACCAAACTTTTATAACAGCTAAACCAAACGTTTCCAATGTAAATTTCCACCTTTATATAGTGTAAAAAGACATCCTGAAGCCTGGGCAGTCATTAATTTGATTGTCCAATATTTCCCTTATGAGATAAGGCCTCTCATAGCAAATGTGTACAGCGCGAGCTGAAAATGCATTTACAGCACTAAAAAACCAAACTTTTATAACAGCTAAACCAAACGTTTCAAATGTAAATTTCCACCTTTATATAGTGTAGAAAGGCATCCTGAAGCCTGGAAAGTCATTAATTTGATTGTCCAGTATTTCCTTTATGAGATATTGCAACACTTAGAAAAAGTGTACAGCGCCAGCAGACAATGAATTTTCAGCACTAAAAAAACGAAACTTCATTAACAGCTAAACCAAACGTTTCCAATGTAAATTTCCACATTTATATAGTGTAAAAATGCATCCTGAAGCCTGGGAAGTCATTAATTTCTTTGTCCAGTATTTCCTTCATGAGATACAGCAACACTTAGAAAAAGTCTGTGTGACAGCCTGGAGAGACTGCTGACAGGAGGGAATAGACCCCACTGGGGCTGACATGGGCTAGCTACCCATGCTGGCAGTCTCTGACACTGTGTTCAGTTTGTTGGAGACACCCGCCAAGTGCTACAGAAAGTCTACAAAGAATGACACCCCTACAGCCTGCGAGAGCGGGGGCGCAAGATGGCTCAATGACTGACCACACGGTTACAGACCTAGGAACGAACATGACTACGAGCAAGAACACGGTGCATGAGACAATGGCAGCAGGACACTCACTTCAGGTCTGCACCTCTGGCTGGGCAAAAGTAACATCAGTTACAGGGTTGAAGATCCACCAAGGAAAGAAGCGGTGTTTGGGAAAGCCGAGTCAAGGCCTCGCATTGACCAATACTTCTTACGAAGTAATGCGTCAAATCAGTCGAGTGAAGCACAGCGACGGGAAAAAACCCAAAGTTCGCAGAGCATCAGCACCCCTGTCACTGAGGAGGGTATTATAAACACAGAATTGCAGGAGGTAGAACCCACCCAGCCACAGAGACCTCCCGAAGAGAACAAGATCAAAGGGCACAGACCGAGTGTGAGGTGGCCCAAAACTATTGAGAAGAGAGAGTGGGAAACCGTCAATAACGACCTGGTGAAAATCTTGGAGCAACAAGTGGGCACTGCAGAGAAAAAGCTGGAACACATCGGTGACATCATCTACCACTATGGAGAGGAGCGCTTTGGAGTGAACAGCTGGAAAACCACCAACAAAATACCACCACCAACCAAACCTAGGAGGCAACAAGAGATAGAGAGACTGATCAGGGAAAGAAGGGACCTGCGGAAACAGTGGAGAAAAGCCTCTGATCCAGAGAGAGAAGGTCTCATGCTGCTCCATGGGGACATCAAGCTCCGGTTGAAAACCTTACGAGGAGCAGAGAACTTGAGGAAACTTCGCAGGAAGAAGGAACACACAAGAACCCGGTTCTATAAAAATCCCTTCATGTTTGTCAAAGATCTCTTCGCTAAGGACAAAAGCAGGTTCCTGCAAACTTCAAAGAAGGAACTTGAAGAGCACCTGGAAAAGGTCTACCAAAACACGAAAAGGCATGAACAGCTAGCCATGCCACATGATATCCCCCCCATTCGACCACCAGAGGTCAACATCGAGACTGGCCCTCCAAAATGGAAAGAAGTGGAGAACATGGTGCGGCGTGCAAGATCAGGATCTGCACCAGGACCAAATGGAGTGTCATATAAGCTCTACAAGAACTCACCAGATGTCCTACGCTATCTTTGGAGGCTAATGAGAATCGTCTGGCAGAAGGGGATAATACCAAAGGCATGGCGAAGGGCTGGAGGTGTACTAATTCCAAAAGAGAAGGACGCGGCAGATATCAGTCAATTTCGGCCAATCAGCCTTCTCAACGTTGAAGGGAAAATCTTTTTCAGCGTCTTGACACAAAGGCTGTCCACCTACCTGGAGAAAAACGAGTACATTGACACATCCGTACAGAAGGCTGGAATTTCTGGATTCTCTGGCTGCTTGGAGCACACCAGTATGATCTGGCATCAGATTCAAGCAGCGAAGAAAAACAAAGGGGATCTTCATGTCATCTTTCTCGACCTAGCCAATGCCTTTGGTTCAGTTCCGCATAGCCTTCTCTGGGAGTCCTTCAACTTCTTCCGCGTTCCAACATCCATCACTACCTTGGTAAAATCCTACTTTGAAGACCTGCAGCTGTGCTTCACAACACCCGACTACAAAACATCATGGCAGCAAGTAGAAGTAGGCATCATGGCAGGTTGCACGATCTCACCCCTGGCCTTTACAATGACCATGGAGGTCATCATCAGGGCCTCAAAATGGGTGGCGGGGGGTGAGCGAACCAGGAACGGGATCCGCCTTCCACCGTCCGAGCATATATGGACGACATGACCACTCTGACCACCACTGCAGCTTGCACCAGGCGGCTACTTGGTAAGCTGCAGGAAAACATCAGCTGGGCCCGGATGAAAATCAAGCCGAACAAGTCACGTAGCATCTCGATAATCAAGGGAGAGCTAAAAGACGTGAAGTTCTGCATTGGTGACGAACCAATACCAACGGTGGCAGAACAACCTGTCAAAAGCCTGGGCAGATGGTATGACTCAAGTCTTAAGGATAAAGACCAGGTGCAGCAGCTAAGACAGGATATCATCAACGACCTGAACAACATCAACAAGACTCCACTACCTGGGAAGCTCAAGCTCTGGTGTCTGCAATTTGGGCTTCTCCCTCTCGTGATGTGGCCACTCACTGTATACGAGGTCCCACTAACAACTGTGGAGAAGATGGAGCGAGCCATCACAGTATATGTGAAACAGTGGCTTGGTGTCCCACGCTGTCTGAATAACATCAGCCTCTATGGCAAAGGAGTCCTCGAACTGCCCATCACAAGTCTCACTGAAAAATACAAGTGCTCTAAAGTGAGACTACAGATGACGCTGACGGACTCCAGAGACCGGACCATCAGTGAAACGGCACCACCCCTGTCAACTGGACGGAAATGGACACCATCCAGTGCAGTGCAGCATGCCACAGCAGCCCTGAGGCACAGCGATATTGTGGGACACGTCCAGAGGGGAAGAGGAGGCTTTGGCCTTACAGCAAGCAAACCAACTTGGTGTAAGGCCTCAACCGCAGAGAGGAATAAAATGGTCGTGGAGGAGGTGCGCCGCCAGGAAGAGGCTGAAAGGTCTGCAAAGGCTGTCTCGCTTGCCAAGCAGGGACAGTGGATGAGGTGGGAAGGCCTGGAGAAAAGAAAGCTTGGCTGGAGGGATCTCTGGGAGATGGAAGCTAGCAACATCAGCTTCATCATCAGAGCTACCAATGACGTGCTGCCATCCCCAAAAAACCTCCACCAGTGGTATGGCGAAGATCCAACCTGTGCCCTCTGCCCAACACCAGCAACTCTCAAACACATCCTGACTGGTTGTAAGACCAGCCTCACACAAGGCCGCTATACCTGGAGGCACAACCAGGTCCTCAAGAGCTTGGCAGCAGTGCTTGAAAGCAAGAGAACTACCATCAACCCCTTGCCCTTAAGAGCCACCACTACCATTACAGCACCAAAATTTGTCCGAGAGGGACAGGAAAAGCCCAACCATCCTTTTCTCAAGCCAGAAGTTGGTCAGCTAACCAAGGCTCGGGATTGGAAGATGCTGGTCGATATAGGTCAGCAACTAATCTTCCCAGCAGAGATTGCAACCACCACCCTAAGGCCAGACTCAGTGCTGTGGTCCCATTCATTGAAGGCTGTCTACATTGCAGAGCTCACAGTCCCGTGGGAAAATGCAGTTGAAGAGGCCTATGAGCGTAAGAAGTTGCGCTACACTGAACTGGCGGCGGACGCACAACAACGAGGGTGGAAAGCCAAGGTCTATCCCGTCAAAGTTGGATGCAGAGGGTTTCTGGCCTCATCAACCATCAAGCTGCTGAAAGACCTGGGAATCCATGGACAGGCTCTGCGGCACACAGTCAGATCGCTCTCTAAAGCGGCTGAAAGAAGCAGCCAGTGGATCTGGATGAAGAGGAAGGACCCCTACTGGGCTCATAGATCAGCAACATGACCCCCATACCCCCTCCCCATCCCACCACTAATCTGCGTCATCCCACTTGAGTACCCAGGGCAGAACCATCCACCACAGTTAATTGGGCATGGGACACAAGCACGGGCGTGATCAACCGGCCGCTGGCCACCATTGATGAGGGTGTCTAGTGATAAAGGCCGAAACACCCAGTGATTTGATGGAACACTACTGACGATGTGTCCCAAATTGATATCTTTCCCATTCCAACCATGAGACACAACCCCCATGCCACTCTCCATAGCAAGCCTAACCTCATGAGAATACCATCTATCGGCACAATGGACAGTTTACCATCACGTCCAGTGTTTTTATGAATCTGCTATGTGAGGCATTATCTCATAAGGGAAATACTGGAGAATCAAATTAATGACTGTCCAGGCTTCAGGATGTCTTTTTCCACGATATGAAGGTGGAATCTTTCATTGGAAACGTTTGGTTTAGCTGTTATAGAAGTTTGGGTTTTTATTGTGCTGCAAATGCATTTTCAGCTTGCGCTGTGCACATTTGCAAAGTGAGGCAATATCTCATAAGGGAAATACTGGACAATCAAATTAATGACTGTCCAGTCTTCAGTATGTCAGTTTACACAATATAAAGGAAGAAATTTACATTGGAAACGTTGAATTAAGCTGTTATAGAAATGTGGTAGTTTAGTACTGCAAATGCATTTTCAGCTTGCGCTGTACACATTTTCTAAGTGAAGCATTATCTCATGAGGGAAAGACTGGACAATCAAATTAATGACTGTCCAGTCTTCAGTATGTCAGTTTACACTATATAACGGAAGAAATTTACATTGGAAACGTTGAATTAAGCTGTTATAGAAATGTGGTAGTTTAGTACTGCAAATGCATTTTCAGCTTGCGCTGTACACATTTTCTAAGTGAAGCATTATCTCAAGAGGGAAAGACTGGACAATCAAATTAATGACTGTCCAGTCTTCAGTATGTCAGTTTACACTATTGTTAGGTTGAAGATATATTTTATCCCATATTTTACTCTATTAGTATTGCAAAAGAATTGTTCCACAGCATGACCTATGTTTGACCATATGGATGAGAAGACTTCAAGAGAAGCGGATGCCTGAAGACTGGATCAACGTCTGCAACATCAAAGGAGGTGTGCCGAGACACACCTCTGAAACAAAAGGACTGAGACTTTAGTGCCAGAGCACTAAAAGGCATATCTGCCTTTTCAATCAGTAAATGACTGCCATTGATGTCTGTCTTTCCTCTTGTGTCTGAAATGTTTACATGTTCCTGCTGGTGCTCCCCCCTTCGTTCCTTAGTGCAAATACATTGTATTGTTTAGGAACTTCCCAAATAAAATAGAGGGCTCGGCGGAGTGTGCTCCAGAACGAAGTTGGAGATGTAACTGAGCACACCTCCGTTCGTTCTCCTCGCGAGTAAAAGATCCAACTCTTGTCTTCCTTTCATTCATTTTGCCTTTGTTCAGTGAATGCTTAGGTGATTGAACCTGACATTATTTTGGTCCTTCGAGCGGGAAGCCAAGATACCTGAGGATTCCAGCGGGTGTGGTGAACTCCAGAAAGACCATGGCCATGGCAGGCACACTAGAGAGAGCCTAAAAATCATTTTCCAGGACTGGACCTCACCCCACCAGCTGGGATCTGACGGTTGACGGCGATCCAATGGAGGGAAGACAACAGTGGTGAGATATTTTTTTTTTTAGGGGGGAAGTGACTGACTGGAGGTCATTGCGCGTTAAGAATAAATAAATAAGTGTTCAGAATAAATAAATGAGCGTTAAGAATAAATAAATAAAAATAAAACATAAAAAAGAAAAAAAAGCAAAGAAAGACATGAAGTAGAGATGAAATAAGAAAAGAGAAAGAAAGAAAGATAGAGAAAAGAGAAAGAAATTGTGTATAGATAAGAAATCCTGTGCATACTAGTCGATGGCAGGTCCATGAAGGACAGTGGAGTGAGAAATAAGAAAACCCTGTGAATACTAGTCAATGGCAGGTATATGAGGGACGGCGGAGTCCGAGAAATTCCGTGGAGAAAGTAGGACGGCAGAGTCCTGTGTGTACACTTAAATTCCGTGTGTGAATGTTTGCGCAAACCGTATGTAAAGTGAGTGAACGGTGTGATTGGGGATTACAAATACCACTTGGTATTTTATCCCATGTAATACAGTAGGGTTGTACACAGCAGACTGGTGTGGATGCAAAGGCAAGAATTCTCCACCTGAAAAGGTTGAAGTGAGAATTACCACAACAGGAAATTTGAGTTGCTGTCCTACTGATGAGAAACCAGTTTTTAGAACACCTTAGGTGTTGACAAACTGGTCCAAATTTTCTAAAATGGGGATATTAGGTAGTAAAATAAAACCCAGGGATACGCTGCAGTGTAGAGATTGGAAGTTCATCGAAAAACAGGATCCTGATAAAACTCAGTATTTAGACACATGGATAACTGAACATGGCTTTAATGGTCAGTTAAATACACAAAAAATAGCCGCATTGCAGGGATCAATCATAGGAAAGACGAAAAAAGACCCCAAAAAGATGAAGAAAAATGGCTTTGAGGAAACAGAATATTGGATGAGGGTAGCCTTAAAAAGAGAAGAGGGATACAGGAAACAAAAAGAGAATGAAAACAAAATAAGCAAAGGAAAGGAATGCGAAAAGTCAGATAGAGCAAATTACACTGAAATAGGAAGAGTAAAACAAAAGGATGATGAGACTTTTGAGCAATACAAAGTGAGAATGACAGCTGTGTTTAAAAATCACAGCGGGCTACAGGAAAATGGTAATGTAAATGGGCCATTTCAACAGCAGTTGAAGAATGCTTTACATGCAGGCTCAAGAGAGGTAATTCATAAGTGGGTAAATAAACATTACATTTGCCTGCCAACAGGTACCCTGGAGGAGTATGTAAATCACGCCCTCCATGCTGAGAAGATAGAAAATAAAAAGAAGCAGAGGTCTATAGACAGGACAGGTCAGGTAGGACAGGTAGGACAGGAGGTCTTTTATCGAGGTGGAAAGGGCCGAGGTAGCTTTAGAGGACAAAGGGGCAGACGACAGAGAGGAGGAAGAATAGGAAGAGGAGCAAACAGGCAAAACACATCAGGCTGCTGGCGTTGTGGTAAAGAAGGCCATATAGCAAGAGATTGCCCTGAGAAAAAGCAACCTTCAGCATGACAAGGATAGGAAGCATCTAAACAGGATTTAGAGGCTGATCAAGGAACAGATGAGTTTCTAGATGAAGAGGTCGTCCTAAATTTACAAGAGATATTGGCCTTTGATGAAATAACTGAGCTGAAATAACCTTATTGGTAAATGGGTCACCAATTACCTTTTTATGTGACACTGGTGCATGTAGGATTGCTTGTAATAAATCAATTCCAAATGATAGAGCAAGAGAAATGTGTCATCGTCAGATTTGCAAGTGGAAAACTGTCTAGAGTAACAGAATTAGAACCTGTGTGGTTGAGGGACCCAGAAGGACACTGAGTTGGTTGCATGAATTGAAATTAGGTTTACTTTTACAGAACAATGAGAGCCCAAGTTGTGGGGATGTGATTAATTTACAGAAAAAGATTAGTGATGGCACAATTTATACTTACATGATCCCACAGACAAGGTATATCATTCTGATGATGGTTTTTACTTAATTGTATACTTGTCTTTTTCAGAAAGAGAGGAGTAGGTGAAATGAAATCTTAATTGAATGAAGAAGTGAGCATGAGAAACACTTGTAGGAGCATAGGTGTTTCCTGATTTTGTAGTTTTTGATTTGATACCTTGATAGTTTTGAGTGGCTTTGGTAAGGCTACAGTGAATTTGGAAAATTAAAAAAAAAAAAGGAGTGAGGAAAGTTTGACAGAGGGCAATGGGTATAGGTGTAATCGTAACTCATGAGTGTGCTGTAACAAAGAGTTAACAGCTCTTTGAAGTTAGATGCTCGTTCCCAAGTAGGGGGAGGAAGTCAGAGAGAGAGTTCGGTGATTGAAGAAGGTGTGACTTGAACAAATGAATAAGGATAAGAATTAGGTTCTGCTGTAAGGATGAATTGAAGAAATAAATATTTTATGTTTCATACTTCAGTTGATGATCTCTCTATTAAGGTAACTGTAGTTAGTAACTGGAATGAAATACACAGATGGAAATGACACGGAAAAAAAAGGATGGTAATTTGATAAGAAGGGCTAGTATTTACATTAAAGCAGAGAAGAAATTAGAGACTACAAATAACATTGATGTGTACTTGTTCACTTTGAGGTAGAACTGGTTGAAGTAAAATGAGTCATAAAGTTAGAAAAATAGGAAATAAAAATAAAATTAACATGCTTAAGCTTAACAAATTATTGCAAAGTCTGAGTTCCAAATTATGCAGAAATTACTGTGCCACTGAGTAAAATGATGAATGAGGAAAACCTCTAAATGACATTGTCCTTACACTGGACTGATAAAGCAGATAAAGCTTTTGTGAAAGGAAACAAGTGTTCGTATTAAGTATGGCACTGACCCTTTGTCCAGATGCAAAAGGCCTTAGTTTTAGTGTAGAGACATGGAGATAAGATGAAACCAATCGCATACTTCTATTCCAAACTAGACAACGTAGAATGTGCATTGAAGCACTGCATGAGAACAGTTAATGCAGTATCTATTGCTGTAGATATAAGATTAAGATAAAGATGGTCTTTTATTAGTCCCACAATCTGGAAATTGCAGAAACAAGTGCAACCATAGTTTTGTTCCATCCTCTGGTTTTGAGAGTACCACGTGCGGTTTCTGCATTGCTTTTGCAGATGAACATGACGTTTTTGTCACCGGCGGGACATTTATAGTGTATGAATACATTGTTATCAAAACCACATCTGATTATAGAGAGATGTACAACATTAAACCCGGCCGGCTATGTCATTATTATGTCAGGAGGATGGTACAAAACTAGATTGTTATGAGTTAGTAGAAAAAAGTAGCCAAAAGTAAAGGCATCAAAAAGATTCGCCTTCAGAAAACGGAGAAGTGCTATTTGTAGATGGAAATAAATAAATAAATAAAATACTGTAGTTGTATCAAATGACACTGGGAAAAAGAACTTAGCAGTTCTCCTCAAATTACTCAGCTCATGCAACAGAATTAGTAGCTTAAACAAAAGCGTGTAAACTAAAGAGAGTAAATTGTGTTACTATTTACACATATAGTCGTCTTAAAAAGTGTAGCGCATATATTGCATAAGTGTTTTCCTTGAATACACATTGCAGACAATACAGCTAAAGAAGCTGTTGCGGACATACACGTTTTAGTGATAGAAGTCCCAAAGTTAAACAAAGGCTTTGGAGGAAAATGGTGTAACATTGCTACGTGATCTCTGTATGACCAAACAATAATCTTTACAAATGGGCTGCTATATTGAGTCATGGGATAACACATGTCTCAACAGGGGAAATGGTGCATCAGATATTACGTTATTATACGGCTTACGGCTTTAATGCTTATTCGAAACATTTTTGTAGGGCATGTTTAGGCTGCCAGGATGGCCGAGTGGTCTAAGGCGCCGCGTTCCGGTCCCAGTCTCCCCAAGAGGCCTGGGTTCGAATCTCGAATTTCCCCATTGTGGGACTAATAAAGGCAATATTATTATTATTATTATTATTATGTTTAACGTGTGCGAAACTCAATTCACAAGGTAATTTGAGTCCACGCAGAGGACGCTTTCCTACACCACAATATCCATTTCAAATTATTCATATGGACTTATTTGATAAAAACCAAAGTGAAGAAAAAAAATAAAATAAATGTTTGGTCATCATAGATGTGAATTCGAAATGGTTAGAACTCTTTCTAACCAACAAATCCAGATGCATTGACAGTGGCAAAAGTACTTTGTAAGGATATCATTCCGAGATATGGTATTCCTGAAAAAAATAAACAGTGATAATAGTACCCATTTTGTTAACTAACTTGTGAAAGAGATAGGAATGTTTCACGTTGATTTGAAAGATAATTGTGCTTACCACCCTCAAAGCTCTGGATTGGTGAAAAGAATGAACAAAAAAAAAAAAAGTTAAAAGGCTATGCATTGAGGAAACGGGGAGGCAGTGGACACAGTGTATGGAAATTAGTAAAACTGTTTGTAAAAACGACAAGCACTGTGACTTTACATTGAATGTTATGCGAGTCGCCTCTCTGTCCACTTTTAAACCTCGCTTGAAGATGAATATTCGGGCCTTTGACTCAGCATGAGACTGTTGCTGTTCTGTTGTTTTTCTGGTATCTACTGTAAATGTGTTTATGTGAGTTAATTTGAGTTATATACAGAGAGTTGCACTGTATTGTATTTCATTGTATTTAGGACCGAGACGTTGTAAAACATTGTTTGGAAGGCCTTATAGAATACCTCAAATTTAAGAACAAATGGGAAATAGATGCTGAAGCAACTTTAGCTGACTACATGTGAAAAGTGTTAGAAAAACAAAGACAGGCACAAATTTAGAGTGGTGAGGATCTTTCTGTCTCCTAGCAGGGCACTAAACTAGTGGAGCCAGGAGACTGGATGCTTGAAAGAAGTTTGAAGATAAGACATTTGTAATTACCCAAGGGGGAATGCCATGTTAAGTTTTATTGACAGCTCTCACAGCTGTAAATATAGTAGAAGAGTCAACATTGGTTCATTTGACACATGTAAAAAGGTCATTTTGGTTGAAATCTCCTACAAAGGAGATGAGCGGAAGTCTGATGATAGGGTGGTCTTATTTCATAAGACACCAGACTAAGTAGAGGGGATATTTCAGACAAAATGACCCTGAAGTGGTTAAAAGCAGCTGTTCTATGTTGGATGTATACAATTTTATTCTGATATTTTTGTTGTTGTGTTATATGTGGGAACAACCCAGAGTTACATAAACAAACTATGATGTGACTATAGTACAATACCAACAGTAAGAATCCCAATTACTAATCAAAATGGATTTGCAAACACCAAGCAGATAATTGAAAAAAAAAAGTTATGGGACATATTTGTGGAGCTTGGACGACATGTTTATAGATTTGAGTTGGAACCATGAGTAATACTCAAGTGGGCAACTATTGGTCCACAGAACAAAGTTACAGGAGAAAGTCTGTACTTTCGTGAAAAGATAGCAATTGGACAACGAGATATCCAAAATAAGCAAATGAAATTGTATTATTGATATTATATTAATGCTTATCTTGATAATACATGTATGGATTGGGTCAGCGTGTATCCTGTGACTAGAGTTGATGTAGATGAACATGTTTTCTATGATAGTTGCTCTTGAAAATTTAAATTGCATTAATGTTGCTGACAGAGCTAAGCGGTTAGGAATTTTTTCACCACCACTGTGTCTGGTTTTGATAGTGGTTGAAATAAACTTCAATCCACTATCAAGAGGGGAAATCTGATGGTGGTGTGGATATGATAGATCATTTGATAAATCACCCAAAAATGTAAAAGGTTTTGAGACTTAGTGCATATCTGTATGTGTTTTTCATAACTAGGCCCTGCTTATAAATTATTGGTAGTTTCTGGAGAGTGCCATTTCACAAAATGTACTTGATTGATCGTAAATGGTATGTTTTATATTGTTTGTTAATAAACTGTGTGAACTGTCCAATGTCATGACAGGACATTGGTGACGTTAAAAAAGAGAAAGCAGAGTATCACGGCAAAAAAAAAAAAAAAAATGATTCAACATACATGGAAGCCATCGGTGTTCTCCTTAGTGTAAGTAAGTAAGTGTAAATTAACAGATCAAGTAACAGGATTTGAGTCCTCGAACTAAGAACGAAGAACGCAGACAGGTCAACTGCATCATCACAACGTGCAGAAATTAGGTAATTGGACGCAAAGTGGGTTTGAAACTGTGCATGAACGGCCATCAACCAATCTCTTATGGCATTCCGAAACAGGATGACTGTTTATGTATTGTTGGATGAGAGAGGTGGTGTTTGTGCTATGTTCGGTGAACAATGTTGCACATTTATTCCCAACAACACAGCGGTGGGTGGTAGTCTAACCAGGGCCATAGAGGTCTCAGGACTCTTCATGGTAAAATGAAAGGACAACTGGTCTGTATATATATATATACACATATATATACACACACACACACATATATATATATATATATATATATATATATATATTTGTTACTTTGGAATAAAGACATTAAATTGATGTAATTTTGTTTTAGAAAAATGCTGTAGTTTTTTTCTCTGAATACAACCTACAAACGGTTAAAAAGGACATTCTGAAATGTTTTTTTTTGGGCTATCAAATATTTAGTTTGACACTCAAACCGCACACTATTCATGTCAATTTGTTTGGTTCTATCTCCATGAGTATTTTTTTGTGGTGCATCAAAAGCGTGTTTTAACTTACTTAGGTAAGACAGGTTTAGTGGAGAGATGAGGCCAAACAGCATGACACATCTATGTGCAAGAGATGGCAACTGACAAAGAACCTTCACACCTGCAATAACTGCCCCGATGTAATGTGGTGGCTGAAGATCCTCTTCCTCCCGGACAACAAACACCACCATGGTGCACTTGGCAGGCTCTTGATCCAATTCATCCTACAGACCACCATGATAAAAGACAAATTCATTAGAGTTATTTAGATGAAAGCCATTTTCCACCATGAAAAAAAACCAAACAACATATATGTGTGTGTGTGTTTATATATATATATATACACTCAAGACGCTGTACAGAGTAAAATACGAAAGTAAAAACACAAATACGGGTAGAAACACCAACACGTAAAACAAGCAGGATAAAATACAATAAAGTGGATGAGGGACATATCTGGAATTGGAGAGAGTAATTAAGGCGGAACAGATTGGTTTTGAGATTAGTTTTAAACACAGGGAGGGTGGTGCAATTACAGAGGTCAGGTGGAGAGAGTTCCAGAGCTGGAGAACAGAATCGCTGAAGGCTCTGTCCCCCATGGTGGCAGGCAAGGGGTGGAGTGAGGAGGATGAAGACCGGAGAGCGCGGGATGGAGTGGGAATATGGATGATGTCTGAAAGGTAGGGAGGGGCGAGGTTTTGAAGAGATTTGAAAGTCATGTGTCATGTCATTATCCACACCGCTTATCCGGTACAGGGTCACGGGAGGGTGCTGGAGCCTATCCCAGCTGACTACGGGCGAAAGGCGCACTACACCCTGAACTGGTCGCCAGCCATAGATTTGAAAGTATATAGAAGAATTTTGAAAATGATTTGTTGATTGACTGGAAGCCAGTGGATCTGCTGAAGGATGGTGGGTGATGTGATAGGTGGAAGGTGATTGGAATCCATTGCACATCCTTGTGGCACCCTAAAGCTCCCGTATGTCTGTCACTGAGTCTTGAATTTTTACTTAGTAAACTGAATTTGAGCATATGCAGTATTGAATTTTTGGTGAGGAGCCCTTTTTTTTGAGGAATTAAAAACGCATTTTAAAGTCCTACATTCAAGTTTATTGGGATAAAGTTCTTAACAAAAAAATTCTGATCGAAAAATTCAGATTCAAATTAAAAATATACAATTTATGTAATTCGAATTCAGTTTTTCAATTCAATAATTCAGTGTTCAATTCAAAACTTTCAGGTTTCAATTCAAATATCAAAGTTAAACAATTCACATTCAAATAACCAATATTCAGATTCCGTTTCAAGTGGGACAAATATCAGCCCATAGTCCAGCAATTAATCCAAACTCTCAAATTAAGTGATGATTGTACTGCCTTTATTATTTTAGAGGAGGAGTAATACCTGCTGCTTTATCTTCTAGTGCTGGACGATTAATCAAAATTTAAATCGTGATTTAGATTTCTTAATTTTGAAAATGTTCTAATTGAGGGAAAAATGTTTCAGATTAAGGAAGAGTTCAAACAAATTACATATGTTCAATTTGAGAGAACCTGGCTAACCAAGCTGGAACTTTACACCCCGGAATTGAAGGAGATACTTGGAAAAAAAGGCCGAGTTACTGGCACTGAAATAAGACCTATGCTCAGTTCACTCAGTCATGTAAGAGGGTTGTGTTTTATTACTGCAAATAGAATTTGCATCAAACTATTTTGGATAAATCCATCATAAGCATTAACAGAATAAAACAATAAAAGATCTGTTAGAGTTTATGGATATCTTGCTATTTTTTTTATTTAAAGTTGAGATGCACTTTTTGGGATGTAAGCAATGCATATGTGAGCTTTTATTTATTTAAGACACTTAATCATCTTGTGTCTTTTTAAATAGCAAAATGTTGAAGCTGGAGGGGAGGGCATAATCCATTCCTTGATGAAATTCCTCGGACAGTCTGCAGAGGAACTCATCATGGACTACCAGGTAAATTACAACAGTATTACGTTTTTAAAGCTGCAATTAACTCATAGACTGTGCAGCAAACATTTTTATTTGTCACAATATTCAAATAAATTAATTGCTGCCAGTATTTGACCTGCTCTGGCTAAAGGGTTGGCATTTGGCAAAGGTTACTTTCGGGTAATTGACGAAATAAATCAGAAGGTCCAAAGTTTCGATTTTGAGATTTCTACAAAAATCCTATCCTTGAGGTTGAGGTTTCTATTTTAATTTCCGTTTTCATTGCCCTTTTTATTTATTTTTTGATTCTCATATATGCTGTTATAAACATGTAATGCAGATTGCAAATACTGTCACATATCACTGGTGTCCGGCTGAAACATGTTGTCATAATTTGAGTAATTTCATGTTTTTCTAGATCTAATCTATTGGTCAATCCACACGAGTGGGTGTTACTTGTAAATATTACTGACCAATCTCAAATGTTGAAAATGGTTTGCTCTCTTTGGATGATGCAGTGTTAATGATTGCAAAAACGTGCCATTGGAAGTCTCCTGGAAGGTGAAGATTCTGGAGCCTCTTGGATACTGCCTGAAGACAGCGATATTCAGAACTATAAAAAGCAAACACAAATTTGGGACATTATGCACCTAACCATGGATGTATATGCTCTTTCAGGAAGTCAGCAGAGAACAAGCAAAAGAGGACCAGGCCAAGCAAGTCCTGAAAGTCTATGTCAGGGGTGTCAAACTCATTTTTGTGGACGGGCCACATTGTAGTTGTGGGTTCCCTCAGAGGGCCGCTATGACTGTGAACCCATATAAATTGATTGGAAAGCCAGTTTTGAAATCAGAAGCTAGTAAGTAATTGTTCAACAATTTTTCAATTTATTTTAAAAGGGGAGAATTGGTAACAAATAATTGGCAATATCTCATATCTCAGTGTTGTTGTGAAGAAAATATGCTAGAAACAGGAAGTTGATGCAGATGATTTGCCCTTTGCGGGCCACATAAAATTAGGTTGTGGGCCAGATCTGGCCCCCGGGCCTTGAGTTTGACACACGTGCTCTATGTCTTCCAAGCAAGTGAGGGACAAGAAGACACATCCCATGCCTCTGTTTCCATTGTTGCTTAAGAAAATGAGGTTGTGGAAATGTTGCCAGTCTTCTGCTCATGGGAATTAACTATGCGCTGAACTTACTAAATTTGCAGTACCCGTTTGAGGTGCATCAGAAGCTCTTTCTTGAGATAGATGGCCTGAAACTTGCACTCGGAGTCCATTCCCTGACTCTCCATTGAATGTTAGGCAAGCCCCCTCTCTGTCCACTTTTAAAACGTTTTGAAGACACATTTTTATTCTTTAGCTTTCGACTCAACATGTGACTGTCGTTGTTCTTCTTGTATCTACTGTACGTGTTTTAATTTATGTTCTAATTTCCTGCTAATTTATACAACACCGTATGAAAAACACTTTGTTACAGCTCCAACTATTATAATTGCAAGTTATTTGTACATGGGTATTTCTTGTTTCGTGGACTAATACTGTGCGCAAATGCAAATGCTCGGCCTTTTATCACAAAAAATGTCCGAAGGGCAAGATCTTAATTCCTCCTCTAATATAAAACCTTCCCGAAGAACAAATCGTATAATTCTAACTTGCTAGATTTAGTCCAGTGCACAATACATTTAGGCTAACTTGACGTCGCTACAGTCAGTAAAGCACGCTTTATAGTTCACCAAAATGCATTCCGTGAAATTCTTACCTTGTTTATGCGACGAGGATATTATCCCGTAAGGAGTTACACTGACGCTGTACTGCTTCTTTTTGTATTTCTCTGTTCAGGTCGTCCCTCCCGCATTTCGCCCAAAGTCAGACGGGATAGGCGGCAGCACCTCCCCGCAAGCCAGTACAAGATAGGCGGTGTGGAAGAAAAAGATAACACGTCCCTCCGTTTGGATCGGGTATTGTGTTTTCTTTAGAGCTTTTGGTTCGTGTGCACTGTGCAACACAGTCTGAGCGCAAATGCAAATGCTCGGCCTTTTATAAATAAAAAAAAAATCCGAAGAGCAAGACCATCCTCGTCTAATATAAAACCTTCCCGATGAACGAACCTTATAAAACTTGCCCTCCGTCACAGCAAAACAATTTCTGCAACAATTTCATAATCCATTTGTAAAAAGACAACGGTAAGATTTAGTCCAGTGTACGATCAGTTTAAGCAAACTGGGTTTAGCTAGTCAGTAAAACACTCTTTATAGTGTAGCAACGTTAGTAACGCTAAATTCTTACCTAGTTTATGAGACGAGTGCTGTACTTGACTATTTTTTGTAATTTATTATTATTATTTTTTTTTTCATGCTTTATAGAGCAAATTGCACCTATGACAGTTGTTATTACCACAGAAGCCATCTCAAATGGTTGCAAACTCTGAGGGTGACTTTGAACCGGAAGTCCCGCCTCAATCGTCATCTGATTGACAGCGGAATCCTGGAGCCAGAGAAGAGAAAAGAATCAGACACGAAGTTGAAGAAGCAAAAAAAAATAAACATCGAATCTCCAAGTTCTCGCAACGAGGGTGACTGTTGGGGTCTGGAGAATGACCGGGAGATGGGGAGCCCCGTATTTTGGTCTTGGTAAGAGGGTAACTCACTTGATGTTGACGAGGGAACCTATGCCGCTATCCTATATACCGACGTGAGAAAACTACGGCCCGGGGGCCACATGCGGCCCGTTAAACGTTTTAATCCGGCCCGCCGAATTTGAAAAAAAAAAAATAATAAACCTTGTTAATGTTTTATTTTCAAAATAGTGTGGTTTTTCAAAGACAAGCTTTTGTTCACTTTCATTTAAAATTAAATGTATTTTTTTTCTCAGATGAGATGAGGTTACCAAAACACTCCATCCATCTGCTCCTGGTCCAGCCCCTCTGTCAAATTTTAGAACCCATTGTGGCCCGCCAATAAAAAAGTTTTCCCACCCCTGCTATATACTATAAGCTATGTTAATGTCGTCAGGCCATTATAGAGTATTTCTTCTGACATTTTGAAGGAGAAATAATACTCAACGTTTTATTTTTTTATGATGTTTGAGGCATTCTGACTGAAATACAGTTAAATTGAGGTTACCAGTAGTCATTTCCATTACCTGTAAATGTAAATTAGAATGTAACTTACTACAGTGAACCCTCGGTTATCGCGGTTAATGGGGACCGAGACCACCCGCGAAAACTGAAAATCCGCGAAGTAGCAGCGCACCTTCAAAAATGCTTTAAAAAAAAAAGTGCGAAGTAGCGGCGCACCTTCAAAAATGCTTAAAAAAAAAAAAGTGCGTAGTAGCGGCGCACCTTCAAAAATGCTTAAAAAAAAAAAAAAAAGTATATATATATATATATATATATATATATATATATATATATACGGGTAGAGAGAGAGAGAGAGAGTGAAATTCATGTTATAACAAAAAAAAACAAATTATTATTAAAACTTATTTTTTTATTCCCCAGCCATTATTTTTGTATTTATTCAATTACTTCTTTTTGTATTTATTTAATTACTTCGACTTTTACCTGCTGGTACGCCGTCCGGTGTGCCCTGTGAAATGAAAGGTGGCATTTTTCATTTATTCATTCATAACTGACAACCTCGCGCTCCGCTCATGCCCGGGCGGAAGGTGTTCCTCTTCGGCTTAACTACCACGCACGCCGGCCGGTCTCCTCCGGAGCTCTCGCACGGTCCCGAACGGAGCGAAATGTCGCCCCGCTAGTGCCCGGGCGGAAGTTGTTCCTCTTCGGCTTAACTGCCACGCACGCTGGCCGGAGCTCTGGTACGGTCCGAACCGCGCGTAACGTCGCCCCAAATCTTCTTCGTCCACTCTCCTCTTCGCCCACGCACTTCTTCGGCGCACGCCGGCCGTCTAACCGCTCCAGCGCCCCGTCGTGCCGCTAGGCAAAACTACAATGCCCCCGAATATTTTTTAGACCCGCGAAGCACTGAACCCGCGAAAGGTGAACCGCAAAGTAGTGAGGGTTCACTGTATTGCAGCCAGATACCTATAAAATGTTATTTAATTTGCACTGTTTTGATCGCCACTGTTTTGCTCATTGTATAACAAATGAAAAGATGAATCATACACAGTGTTTGTAAAGATAATTGTCAATGTTTTATTAAATGAAATTCCAATGTAAAATTGTGTAATATTGTGTTATATAATGGGTCTACAACATACATTTCTCACAGACAAGTAGAGCTTTTTCTCATGAAATGTGTTGAAAAAAAACTGTAACATTTGAACATTGTTTTGCGTTACAACATCCGTGTTTACTGGTCATAAATTATTAACTTAAGTTTAATATACACTACACGAGCTGGGTAGCCGCCACGCCTCAACCACCATAACAAGTTCGCTAACCCTTTAAGTCGAACGAGGTAGCTAACATATCGGGTTCAATTTGTACCAAAAATATGCTGTTGTGCCTTGCGTCTCTGTATATGTCGTCATGACGTGTCATTTGACAAAGCCTTGTGTCGATGTTAGTTGTCGATGTAACTGTCTATGTTAGATGTCAATGTATGTCTATGTTAGATCTGAATGTGTCGATGTTCGATGTCAATCTATGTGTCTATATTAGATGTGTTTATGTTAGATGTCTATGTAAATGTTTGTTAGATGTCGATGTGTGTAAGATGTCTATGTAAAGGTTGGTTAGATGTCGATGTGTTTATGTTAGATGTCTTTGTAAATGTTTATGATGGATGTCGATGTGTCTGTTAGATGTCCGTGTTTGTTAGACGTGATTGTAATGGTTTATGTTAGTCGTCAATGTAAGTGTCAATGTTAGATGCCCATGCATGTTTGTTAGATGTCGATATATGTGTCATTGTTACATTTCAACGTAAATGTCGTTCGTGCAAGTTTCCAGTCCTCCAGCCACGTGACATTGTGCGCGTCAAAGTGATAACTCGTACATTTCACGGAGGAAAAAAAACAGACACCATTGGTAGCTTTGACCGGGAAAAAAAAAATCATTTATTTTTTTCGAACACCTCATGTCTCTTTCAGCGTAAGAATAAACATGACACGACCAAAATAAAATATACCAACACAGGCAAATATTTAAGGAGCACTCAAGAGATACACTTCAACTAATTTAATCCCACCTATTTTTACTAGCGCAAACCCTTCAATTCTAGCGCCCACAGAATAGTGTGCTATAATGCTATAAAAATATGGAGCCTTTACCTGACAGCGTTAGAATATAACTGAATTCCCATTGCTCACGAAAAACTGAGAAAAAGAGCTTCTTGTAAGAACAAACATTTCAAGCACAACCTTGACTTGACTTCAACAGTTCTATTTTTTCTTTTGTGACAGCTCAGACATCAAAATAATGCTTTCCTTCTATAAAATAAAAACAGCATTACAAAAGGTGCTGAAATAAACTATATACCGAAGTGCGTGAGTGACAGTGTGTGCATGTGTTTTTGCAACGCGTGTGTACACTACCGCGCCTGACCCCTTGCCCACCCCCGCCATACAAATTACACAATTTGTTGGGTATGTGGTATACACTAAAACAATTGCCTTGGAGCAAGTGAACACTACACGTCTCACACTGCAGGGTTCGCGGTTAACCGCTTCCCGATTGCCCGGGGCAAGTGAAATTTGGCCACGGGCAAGGTAAAATTATGGGCAACTTGCCCGAGCGGGCAAGCATTTTTTCAAGCAGCCAAATATCTTTAATTCCGACGAAAACTGTGGCGTGATCTGTTTGTGTGCACTGTATGGTGATGGTTGAACCCAGACACCCCCTTATGTTGTGGTGTGGTCCATTGGCCTTTTCGGGGGATATGGGCGGGCGCTACGGGGATCAGTTAGTTCAGTGAATGTCGAGTTAAAGTGGACGTCAATAAATCCCGCAGTATTGGAACTCGCTGTAGTAGCATCCTCATTTGAAGTTTGAAAAACACAACAAAAACCTACGATATTTCGGCCGAAAATTGACAGCCGGAAGTTTTCTTACCTTCTGCGCATGTTTACAAGTGGCGACGAGTTCGTTCAAATCCGAACATTTCGGATTCCTCTGACATGACTAAAATAGCTCGAATATTTTTAAGTAGACAATTCAGTTGTGAGTAAGGAAGGGAGTAATATTTGATTATTGGCTGTTAATTAATTCGCTCCATGATGTGACCTGACATAGTGTCAGTGACTTTGTTCTGTTTATGCTATGAAACTTATGGAGGCAGCGCCACAGGCACTGGTCTTAAAGGAATACACAAATTTCCCACACTCATAATTTACTCATGTGATTCCTCAATTAATACGCTCTCCTGGACTTAAAATTGATCATCTGGATTGCTGTAATATCATTTTCCCAATGTAACATGTTAATTATTAAAACTACAATTAACATTTTCAATAACTGCACAGGACGATACATTTGCTGTTGTGAGTAGGGTTTCATGGTTGATGATGAAAACAAGATTAATTTATGCTTATCAGATTATATGTTTATTTACATTTGTGGCGCACATTTTACAACCATAAACATTTTATTCTTAGAGAAAAAAAATTGTCACTTGCCCAAGTCAGGCAAGTAATTTGGCCACTCGGGCAAGGCAAATTTTAGTGGCACTTGCCCTATGGGCAAGCAGTTTTTAAAGTTAACCGCGAACCCTGCACTGTATACATGCTGTAGCATGGCTTTTTTTTGCCGTGGGTGTCAAATATTTTACTTTGTTTTCAGAGTGCTTACAGACCTCTTGGTTTTGCCTCAAAATAATTGTCTGCAAAGCAGTCTATGCCATCCACATCAGTGATGTGCAGGAGTAGCTTGTTGGTAATAAACAGCTGCAAGAAGTCCGCTGTTCGCCGCAGCATCCAGTGGTCCAGCGCTCGCAGTGAAAGTCTTGTCTGGCAGCCCGAACCATCCTCAAACATTTCGAGATGCACGCCCAGTAAATTCCAGAAATATAAACATGGACAAACTTGACATTCTTCCAGATTCTGTCTCTTTGCATTGTTTTGAAGTTACTCCTCCAACTTTTCCACTTCTTCGATCCTCCCCATTGTCTGAAAAAGAAGTGTATATTTTGATTTGAAATAATGACCTCAACATACCAATACATTTGTTTATCATCTGAACTGGATTATTTTGAAACAACATTTGGGTTGGACATCTGGGATTCGTTGTTGTGTAAATTCAGAGTAATCCTTTTCTTGTATATAGCTAAAGCAATAGTCGCTGGCCTTGAAAATGGGTACAAGACTTGACCAAATTAAGATGCCATAAGGTCTAATTTGCCCCTTCTCTACCACAGCTGATTTAGAGGCCATTAGTAACAGATTTGAGAAGACCACTTTTAAAGATATGAAGCCAGAGCTCGGCACCTGACCCATTTTTATTATTTATTATAATTTTAATGTATTATTGAGCAAATGACACAATATGTCAGTAGTGACTACCACAGAAGTCATGTCAAAATAGTGCAAATTCTGAGGTCGACTTCAAATCAGACAGGCGGAGACGAGCGCCAGAGAAGAGATGAGAATCAGAAGCGATGTTGAAGAAGCTAATAACAAAAAAAAACATCAAATCTCCATGTATCTCCATGTCTCACACGCATCTGGATTAAGGACTTTCTGACCAACAGACCCCAGACTGTGTTGCTCGGCCCCTACACGTCCTCCACCCGCATGCTGAGCACCGGTTCCCCTCAAGGATGCGTGCTGAGCCCTCTCCTGTACGCCCTCTACACCTACGACTGCAGCCCAGCCCACGGCAACAACACCATCGTCAAGTTTGCTGACGACACGACAGTGGTCGGTCTGATCTCGGAAGGTGACGAGACAGCCTACAGAGAGGAGGTAAAGAGACTGACAGCTTGGTGCAAGGACAACAGACTGCACCTTAACACTGCAAAAACAAAGGAGATTGTTGTCGACTTCAGGAGGAACAAGACGGTGCCGCCCCCCCTCTGCATCGAAGGCATGTGTGTGGAGAGGGTCCACACGTTCAAGTTCCTGGGAGTACAGATCTCCAACGACCTTTCTTGGACTCACAACACCACAGCAGTGGTAAAGAAGGTCCACCAGCGTCTGCACTTCCTGAGAGTCCTCGGGAAATTCAACCTGGGCAGGAAGCTGCTGCTAGCCTTCGACCACTCGTCCATCGAGAGCCTGCTGACGTACTGTGTCTCCACCTGGTACAGCGGCTGCACTGAGGTGGACAGAGTGAGGCTCCAAAGGACAGTCAAAACAGCGCAAAGGATTATTGGCTGCCCTCTCCCCTCACTGTCGGACATCTACACCGCCCGGTGCCTCAGAAAGGCTCTCTACATCTTCAAAGACAATACCCACCCAAACTCACACCTATTCGACCAGTTGCCCTCTGGCAGGCGCTACAGATGCATCAAATCGAGGACCAATAGACTGAGAAACAGTTTCTTTCCGAGAGCCATCTCCATTCTGAACTCTCACATACACACGAGAACACCCTTACCTTGCAGAACAGCATCGTGATGTGTTTTTATATACCCTATTCAGTACTAAATTCCATTGCACTCTCTTATTTATTTATCTAATTTATATATTTGTCTGTATTATTGTTGTATTGCACTGGAGAGGGGAGCCCTCTAATCTCGTTGCACACTTGAGTACAATGACAATAAAGGGATTTCTAATTCTAATTCTAATGTAGTAGCAACGGGGATGGTTCATGGGGTCAGGAGAAGTGAGCGGGAGATGGGGAGTATGAGGTGCCGTTGGGGACAAAAGTCAGGAATCGCTTCACACTTCTGAAATGCACTCTTACACACCAGTGAAATTGTTGTTGCTCATGCATACTTATGAAACGCTATCATACATACGAGTGAAACGCTCTCATACACACTAGTGAAATAGTTGTTGCTCATACACTCGTCAAATGCGCTCATACACATAGGTGAAACATTCTCATACACACCAGTGAAAGGCGCTCAGGCACAATTGTGAAATTATTGTTATTCATAAATACAACTGAAACATGCTCATGCCCATACACAAGTGAAATGCTTTCATACAAACACCCACACTGTTGAAAATGCTGTCATGAACACAAGATCGCTTACAAATACTAAAATGTAAAAATTAATCATTTATTTAGCAGGGATGCATGGTGGGCGACTTGTTAGCACGATGGTCTCACAATGCAGAGGTCGCGGGATTGATTCCAGCTTTCCTGTTTGGAGTTTGCATGTTTCCCACACGCCTGCGTGGGTTCTCCGGTTTCCTCCCACATTCCAAACACATGCATGGCAGGTTGTTTGGACACCCTAAATTGGTGTGAGTGTGAGCGCGGATGGTTGTTTGTCTTTGTGTGACCTGCGATTGGCTGGCAACCAGTTCAGGGTGTACCCCACCTACTGCCCCAAGATAGCTGGGATAGGTTCCAGCACCCCCCGCAACCCTTGTGGGGAGAAGCCGTACAGATAATGAATGGTGGGATGGCATTTATAATGGACGGCCGCCACGGTGGGCGACTTGTGAGCACGATGGTCTCACAATGCAGAGGTTGTGGGATCGATTCCGGCTCCGGCCTTCCTGTGTAGAGTTTGCATGTTCTCCCAAGCCTGCGAAGTTTTCGATGAGTTCTCCAGTTTCCTCGCACATTGCAAAAACATGCATCCATTTACTCTGATGCCAATGTTTTCTGTACCTTATGGCAGATTTTTCTCTTTGCCGAAGACTTTTAGCACTTGTAGAGCGAGGTCCTGTGCCACAGTCGTCAACTGCACCCTAAAATCAGATCATTTTGTATTTTAGACACACTACACAGTTAAAGATGGTCCAAAAAAGAAAAATGGATTAATGTATTTCAACTTACATAATACTCTTTAAAGAGCTGACCAGCTCATTCCCAGAGGTACGTATTGGGGCGTATTGGTCGTCTTTACAGAAGACTCCAGGAGGTAACTCAGGTTTGACCTTCAGCCACAACAGAGTGTTGGGTGTGAGTGCTTCCAAGTCGTTGAGGTCGGAAGATGTCTTTGTGATAGGCCTGCTGTTTATAACTGCTTCAGCCTCACCAAGCAAGGTATATTGACTTTCTTCACCCGAAATTTGTTCTTTTACAGTGACATTCAGGATTTTTCTCACAGACCAAATAAGTCGCTCACAGCTTCCTCCGTGGTGGGAACCTGCTGGGGGATTGCTATGCCACTGAATACCTTTTTGCAGCAAGTGTTTCTCGATTTACTTAGTGTTCCATTCTTTTATTGATTTCTTCATTTCACTGTCAGCCGATCTAAAGTTGGTTCCGTTATCAGAATACATCTCTCTCACTTGTCCTCTTCCGGCAAGAAATCTTCGGATTGCGTTGAGACAAGCATCTGTGTCACGTGAAGATGCAATTTCCAGATGTACGGCTCGTACAGCGAGACATGTAAAAATCACGCCGTATCTCTTTACCTGTCCTCTAACCCTACTTACTTAGAATGGACCAAAATAATCAACGCCAATTCTCTTGAAAGGCGGATCGTCAGGTAGCACTCTTCTGATGACTCTAGCAGCTCCAAGTATCCAAAACTGTTGATGCAGATTAGCCATCATGTGGTTCCTTCCAGCGTGAGCTGTAATCTCATGAATGCATCTCTTGTGTTATGTGAATCCTTGGCAAGATGGCTTGCTGTTTTGCTGTTTCAGGCATGGCTGCGTGGCTCAACTGTCCACCAACCCTCATGACACCATCTTGAAGTACTATATTGAACATGTAAAGTGGGCTACTTTTCTTCACCCTTTTTTGTTTTTCAAATTTGGCTAAATCTTTTTTGAAACTTCGCCTTTGACAGTATTTCACAAGTTCTCTTTCTGCTTTAACCAAGTCGTCGCAGGTCAAATACTTTCCTTTGACAGTTCTCTTGAATAAATTCATCTTGCCTTCTTCACCTAATGTGATTAACTCTTCCGGTTCCGGCGCCGCGCGAGTGGCTGCCTGTTTACAGCAGCGTGGCTCACTATTGAGCCTTTTTCGTGTGTTTTTTCCCTTTACCCTTTTTTATTTTATTTTTACCTCACCTCAGCAATGGACATCCAACTTGCGGTGGTTTTACTGCTGTTGGGGGCAGTTTTTTGCGCGATCGTGTCCGGAGACGAAACTCGGAGCTACGGATCGATCGTGTACACAAGAGATCAGCTGTTAGCACTCCGTGCTAACCCCGCGTGGGCTCCCGGAGCGAGACCCGATATCCCCCGCGAGCTGAGGAGGAAGAGACGGGGATGTCGTGCGGGGGCTAAACGGCAGGCAAGGAGGAGACGATATCACCCCGTCCTCCCGTCCGTTATTATGGGGAATGTTCGATCCCTCCCCAACAAAATGGACGCGCTAACAGCGCTAACCCGGCACGAGAGGATTGTCCGGGAGGCTAGTTTGCTAGTGTTCACGGAGTCGTGGCTAACAGAGCTAACGCCGGACGCCGTCGTGGAATTGGACGGCTTCCAAATACTACGCGCGGACAGGACACTGGAGAGCGGGAAGAGAAAAGGGGGAGGGCTGGCTGTGTTTGTTAATGATAGATGGTGTAACCCTGGGCATATAACTGTTAAGGATCAACTTTGCAGTCGGGACATTGAGATGATAGCTGTTAGCATGCGTCCGGTCTATTTACCGCGAGAGTTCAGTCATGTGATCGCGGTGGCGGCGTACGTGCCTCCCTCTGCTAACGGTGAGACAGCCTGTGATGTACTGAATGCAGCTGTGAGCAGGCTACAAACACAGCACCCAAATGCCTTGTTCCTTATCTCTGGTGACTTCAATCATGCTTCTCCTTCCTCCTCTCTGCCTTCATTCACACAATATGTAACATGCCAAACCAGAGACAATAAAATATTGGACCTCTTCTCTGCCAACACCAAGGAGGCGTACACGTCACTGCCCCTCCCCCCGCTGGGCAAAGCTGACCACAACTTGGTTGCTCTCCTGCCTGTGTACAAACCTCTCGTCCGCAGGCAGCCAGCTGTGACACGCACAGTTCAGCGATGGTCCGGAGAAGCCGAGGAGGCCTTGAAGGACTGTTTCAACACAACTGTGTGGTAGGTATTCAGCGAAGCTCACGGTGAGGACATTAATGGTCTAACAGACACAGTTACAGACTACATTAACTTCTGCATGGAGAACACCATTCCCACCAGGACTGTAAGATGTTTCTCCAACAACAAACCCTGGATCACACCGGACATTAAAGCTCTCCTGAAGGAGAAAAAGAGGGCTTTTGTTTCAGGCGACAAGGACGAGCTGAAGAGAGTGCAGCGTCAGCTGAGAAGGAGGATCCGAGAGGGGAAAAAGTCCTACAGGATGCGGATGGAAGAACAACTGCAGCGGAACAATGCCAGGGATGTCTGGAGGGGCCTGAAGACCATCTCAGGCCACGGACAAGCAGGTAAGACCCAGAAGGGGGGGGCTTCAGTGGGCAAATGAGTTGAACCTATTTTTCAATAGGTTTGATCAAATGTCTGACCCCGCTCAGGCTTCCCTGATGCAGCCCCCACCGACCCCTCCTGCCACTGCGAACAAGACCCTCTCTCACCCCTCTCTCTCTCCACAGGCTCCAGTTCCCAGCCTTCATCAGACAACCACCACTTCCTCCTGCTCAGCCTTGTTCCTCACAACATCTCAGGTGAAGAACCAGCTGAGGAAGATGAAGGCGAGGAAGGCGGCAGGCCCAGATGGGATCAGCTCCCAGCTCCTCAAATCCTGCGCAGACCAGCTGTGTGGAATCGTCCAGCACATGTTCAACCTGAGCTTGAAGCTAGGCAGAGTGCCCCAGCTGTGGAAAACATCCTGCCTGGTTCCGGTTCCAAAGACACCCCATCCGAAGGAGCTCAACAACTTCAGACCAGTGGCGCTGACGTCTCATCTGATGAAGACCCTGGAGAGACTGGTCCTCGTCCATCTGCGCCCCCTGGTCAGCTCCTCAATGGACCCACTCCAGTTTGCATACCAGCCTGGCATCAGTGTGGATGATGCCATCATCTACCTGCTCCACACTTCACTCTTCCACCTGGAGAAGGCGGGGGGCACGGTGAGGATCATGTTCTTTGATTTCTCCAGTGCTTTCAACACCATCCAGCCCACCCTATTGGGAGACAAGCTGGAGCAGGCGGGAGCGGCCCACCACCTCATCACATGGATCCTTCCGATAGAGAGCGTCTGTGTTGTTGCTCCAGTCCAGTTTATTGTTCAGATGAACACCCACGTACTTGTAAGTTGAGACCCTCTCAACATGTGTTCCCTGGAAATTCACTGGTGCAGGTGGAGAGTGCCGACGCTTGCAGAAATCCACCACCAGCTCTGTGGATTTCCCAGCGTTGATTTGGAGGCGGTTCTGCTGACACCAGTCCACAAAACCCTGCGTAAACCCTCTGTACTCCCGATCGTCATTGTCAGTGATGAGGCCGACAATCGCAGAGTCATCAGAGAACTTCTGCAGGTGACAGGTAGAGGAATTGTATTTGTAGTCCGAGGTGTAGAGGGTGAACAGAAAGGGAGTCAGAACAGTTCCCTGCGGTGCTCCTGTGCTGCAGAGGAGCGCGTCAGACACACAGTCCTGTGTTCTCATGTACTGTGGCCAGTTTATGAGGTCGTCGTGGATCCATGTGATGAGGTGGTGGGCCGCTCCCACCTGCTCCAGCTTGTCTCCCAATAGGGTGGGCTGGATGGTGTTGAAAGCACTGGAGAAATCAAAGAACATGATCCTCACAGTGCTCCCCGCCATCTCCAAGTGGGAGAGTGAAGTGTGGAGCAGGTAGATGATGGCATCACCCACACTGATGCCAGGCTGGTATGCGAAATGAAGTGGTAGAGGACAAATCCCTCCAGTGTCATCATTAGATTAGACGGCAACGCCACTGGTCTGAAGTTGTGAGCTCCTTCGGATGGGGAGTCTTTGGAACCGCAACCAGGCAGGATATTTTCAACAGCTGGGGGGCTCTTCCCAGGTTCAGGCTCAGGTTGAACATGTGCTGGACGATTCCACACATCTGGTCTGCGCAGGATTTGAGGAGCTAGGAGCTAATCCCATCTGGATCCGCTGCCTTCCTCGTTTCTTCACCTGAGATGTGAGGTACAAGGCTGAGCAGGAGGAAGTGGTGGTTGTCTGATGTGGCTCGGAACTGAAGCCTGTGGAGAGAGAGAGAGGAGAAAGGGTCTCGTTCGCAGCGGCAGGAGGGGTTGGTGGGGGCTGCAGCAGCGGACACTGAGCGGGGGCAGGCATCTGATCAAACATATTGGAAAAATAGGTTCATTTGCCCACTGAAGCCCCCCCCCCCCTTCTGGGTTTTACCTGGTTGTCCGTGGCCTGAGATGGTCTTCAGGCCCATCCAGACATCCCTGGCGTTATTACTCTGCAGTTGTTCCTCCATCCGCTACCGGTTGTACTTTTTCCCCTCTCTGATCCTCCTTCTCAGCTGATGTTTTACTCTCTACAGCTCCTCCTTGTCGCCTGACACAAAAGCCCTCTTTTTCTCCTTCAGGAGAGATTTAATGTCCGGTGGGATCCAGGGTTTGTTGTTGGAGAGACATCTTACTGTCCTGGTGGGAATGGTGGGCTCCATGCAGAAATTAATATAGGCTGTAATTGCATCTGTTAGACCATTAATGTACTCCCCGTGGGGTTGGCTGAATGCCTCCCACACAGCTGTGTTGAAACAGTCCTTTAAGGCCTCCTCGGCTTCTCCAGACCACCTCTGAACTGTGCGTGTCACAGCTGGCTGCCTGCGGACCAGAGGTTTGTACACAGGCAGGAGAGCAACCAAGTTGTGATCAGCTTTGCCCAGTGGGGGGAGGGACAGCGATATGTACGCCTCCTTGGTGTTGGTATAGAAAAGGTCCAATATTGTCTCTGGTGTGGCAGGTTACGTATTGTGTGAATGAAGGCAGAAATGAGGAAGGAGAAACATGATTGAAGTCACCAGAGATAAGGAGCAAGGCATTTGGGTGCTGTGTTTGTAGCCTGCTCACAGCTGCAGTCAGTACGTCACAGGCAGTCTCACTGTTAGCAGAGGGTGGCACGTACGCCGCCACCGCGATCACATGACTGAACTCTCGCGGAAATAGAACGGACGCATGCTCACAGCTATCCGCTCAATGTCCCGACTGCAAAGTTGATCCTTAACAGTTATGATCCCAGGGTTACACCATCTATCATTAACAAACACAGCCAGCCATCCCCCTTTCCTCTTACCGCTTTCCAGGGTCCTGTCCGCACGTATTATTTGGAAGCCGTCCAATTCCACGACGGCGTCCGGCGTTAGCTCTGTTAGCCACGACTCCGTGAACACCAGCAAGCTAGCGTGTCCATTTTATTGGGGAGGGATCTAACATTCCCCATAATAACGAACAGGAGGACGGGGTGGTATCGTCTCCTCCTTGCCTGCCGTTTAGCCCCCGCACGACATCCCTGTCTCTTCCTCCTCAGAATGTCCTTTTGTGTATACACTTCCTTCAGTTTGACAAACTCCTTGCCATCCAAGCTGCTGATTTCTAGACCAGTCACAAGGTGGGTGTTCACAATTGAGTCATTCCCCATTGTTCGTAATGCAATACTTACATTCCGTCCACTCATGTTCAGTTGGTTGATCAATGACTCTCGCAAAAGTAGCTGAGCTTCTTGGATTAAAAAATGCATAAAAGTGTAAGATGGGCTGAGGATAGGTAATCAGTTCGTGTATTCATAATCATGTTTGTATACACTCATTAATGTTTAACACACACATAGACACTTACTTGTTATTTTAACACACACACACACACACACGCACACACACACAGACACCGTATCCAGAAGATGTGTTTAGTTAAGCTGACCTTTACACCGTGAGTTATGATTTTCTGCCTGCTGGAGTCCCTGGTGATTAGTCATTGATGCTTTAGTTAAACTGACCTTTATACCGTGAGTTATTGACGTTTTCTGTCTCCTGGTGATTAGTTGTTGATGCTTTTCTGTCTTCTGGTGATTAGTTATTGATGAGTTAGTTTCAATAAAAAGGCAGAACGGAGGGTGAGAGTCAGAGGGTGTGCGGGATTGAACTGGCAAGACGCCCGTTTCGCCTCCTGGCTCCCTCGCCCATTCTGAACGGCACAAAACGAAAACTTTGCCTGGTTTATTTTGGCTTTCAGTCATATTTAATAAGTTATTTCAGTCTAAAAAAGGCGTCAGGGCATTTTTAAACCTGATATTTATTTGGTGCCGATCCCGGGAGCCACACCCGGACCGACACTCGTCGCTGGATATTTTGGGGGCCACCGAATCTGACGTCAGCGCTTCACCATTTGAGAAAGCGGGCCTCCGAGCTCCTGTTGCGACCGTCTGCCCGGATGTCGGTTCCCAATCGTACAAGGCTGATCCGGAGGAAACCAGGTTTTGTTTTTCAAGTTATTTTGTACCACCATTTTAACATTTTAAAATGTTAAAACAATTGGAAGGGGAGTGAAAGAGGTGAGTGAGACAGCGCGCGCGGAGATCGGGTCGCCACCGTTTTGCAGTAGTTCGGTTGAAGAAACTGGATCGTGCTAGTCCAAGGAGTTATAGAAATAGCGAATTAGGCCATAACTCATTGAGCTGAAGGGAAGCTGGACTTCTCAGGAGGCTGGATCTCCCCTACGGATAGCACAGTAGTGTCAATTAACGGTTCTGCGGTCCGTCTCGAAACCGAATCGCGTTATTCAAGGAGTTACAAATAGTATTAGGCCGTAACTCGTTTAGAAACAGGGTTAAACATCTCAACTCATCATTACGGATAACGCGGTAGTGTAAAAGAACGTCTTGCAGTACGTCTAAACCAGATCGTGTTATTTAGGGAGTTATAAAAAAAAAAAGAAATTAGGTCGTAATTCGTTCAAACCGATAACACGGTAGTGTCTATTAAGTGTTCCTCGATGTCGACAATGGAAGTGGTCGGCAGCCTCGAGAAGGTCTACTCACAATTTCACATTCAATTTAGGGAATCATAAGGCATTATTTTCTGTGGTTTTTATTATTTTTATTTTGAATTTATTTGGTAACTCGTTTGACTGAGATCTGTGTGTGTACGTGTGTGCGTGAATGGCGCTGCGCAGCTATGCGTGTGTGTGAGGGAAAAGAAAAGAAAGGCTGAGGTTGAGTGTGGAAGATTGGTTGTGTGGGAGTAAAGATAGCGGACTTCAGACAACAATGGAAAATGGGTCGAAACGTGGCCAAAGAGTTGAAAGCAGATTCAGATGTGAAGTTTATGAACGGGTATGACCCGGATTGTTGCCAATTTTTGGAGAAGTGGGTGAAAAAATATGACTTTTAGCCACGCCTGAAAGATCCGGCGAATTTCGAAGCAGTGAGAAGTGCGTTGATGGAAAAAAGAAAGCTGAAGATAAGAAAGGGAAAGAAAACGCAACATCAGTGGAAGTGCAATGTACATTTTGCTTGTGAATGTTTGTGAAAAACTGTATGCAAAGTGAGTGAATGGTGTGATTGGGGATTACAAATACCATTTGGTATTTTATCCCATGTAATGCAGTAGGGTTATAAACAGCAGACTGCTGTGGAAGCAAAAGGCAAGAATTCTCCACCTGAAAAGGTTGAAGTGAGAATTACCACAACAGGAAATTTGAGTTGCTGTCCTACTGATGAGAAACCAGTTTTTAGAACATCCTAGGTGTTGACAAACTCGACCAAAATTTGTAAAATGGGGAGATTAGGTAGTAAAATGAAACCCAGAAATATGCTGCAGTGTAAGGATTGGACGCATGTGAAGAATAAAAACCCCCAAAAAAACAGGATCTTAATAAAATAAATTAAAGATTTAGGTTAAATGGAAAATTAAATTAATTTTATATTAATTCGGAGGTTAGTTAAACACTCACAAAAGTACTAATAGTACCGCCAAAATTAATAACCATAGACAAGACAAAGAAGAACTCTAAAGAGATAGAGAAATTTACGCATATATAAATTTAGGAGATATTCAATTGAATAAATAGTGGATATAGGATCCATTGGCATGAATAAAAGGTCAATAGAGAGATAGTAGTTGAATTGAAGGACTTAATATTGGCCAAAGACAAGAATAGATTGTGTTGCTGTTATTACTAAAATGTTCTTCTTGTTTGTAATTGTTCAGTGTTGAGAACTGTGTGTGTCGTTTTGGGGGCCCGTGTGTACGTTTGTCTGTCTGTCTGTCTAAATGTCAGAAAGAGTGATAAAAGTGGTTAGAATTGTGCTAAAAGGATTGATGAAGTAGAGATAAAATGGAATCAATAATTAGTAACCAACAAAAGGCAACTGATGAGTGATGAGATTTTATTGAGGAAAATAATTAAAAAATTTACAAAAAGAAATCAATAAAGGGGAAAAGACATATTCCAATTTGAAAATAAAATAAAATAACTTTTACGATGGGATAGGCTCAAAGAAAAGAGATAGAAAAATAGCCTAATGTGCGTTTTATGAAAAGATTGAACCCAGACGCCTAGGCTGGTTTAGAAAGATGAGTGAAGATATGGAAAGACAAAGACCCCAAAAAAGATAAAAGAAAAATGGGAAGAGCGAAACAAAATTATGACACTTTTGAGCAATACAAAGTCAGAATGGCAGCTGTGTTTAAAAATCACAGCGGGCTACAAGAAAATGGTAATGTAAATGGGCCATTTCAACAGCAGTTGAAGAATGCTTTACATGCAGATTCAAGAGAGAGAACAGACGACAGAGAGGAGGAAGAAGAGGAGCACACAGGCGAAAAACATTAAGCTGTTGGCGTCGTGGTAAAGAAGGCCATATAGCAAGAGATTGCCATGAGAGTTTCTAGATGTAGAGGTCCTCCTAAATTTACAAGAGATATTGGCCTTTGATGAAATAACTGAGCTGAAATAACTGTATTCGTAATAGGTCACCGATTACCCTTTTTTATGTGACACTGGTGCATGAAGGATTGCTTATAATAAATCAATTCCAAATGATAGGGCAAGTGAGAAAGGTGCCATAGTCAGATTTTCAAGTGTAAAACTGTAGAAAGTAACAGAATTCGAACCTGTGTGGTTGAAGTACCCAGAAGGACACTGAGTTGGTTGCATAAATTGAACTTAGTTTTATTTTTACAGAACAATGAGCCCAAGTTGTGGGGATGTGATTAATTTACAGAAAAAGATTAGTGATGACACAATTTATACTTACTTACCAGGATGGCCGAGTGGTCTAAGGCGCCGCGTTCAGGACCCAGTCTCCCCAGGAGGCCTGGGTTCGAATCTCGAATTTCCCCATTGTGGGACTAATAAAGGGAATATTATCATTATTATTATTATTACATGATCCAACTGACAAGGTATATCATTTTGATGATGGTTTTTACTTAATTGTATACTTTTGTCTCCTTCAGAAAGGGAGAAGTAGGTGTTATGAAAACTTAATTGAATGAAGCTTTTGAAAGTGAGCATGAGAAACCTTTGCAAGAGCATAGGTGTTTCCTGATTTTGTCATTTTTGATTCAACACATTGATAGTTTTGAGTAGTTTTGGCAAGGCTACAGTGAATTCGGAAAACAGGAAAAGAGAAAACTTTGACAGGAGGCAAAGAGGAGGTGTGGTCGAAAATCATGAGTGTGTTGAAGAAACAGCAGGTCCCAAGTGAGGAGAAGGAAGTCAGAGAGAGAGTTTAGTGATTAAAGAAGGTGTCATTTGAAGAAATGAATGAGGATAGGAATTAGATTCTGCTTTTTGGTGAATTGAAGAAATATTTTATATTTCATATTTCAGTTGATTATGTTTGTATTAAGATAGACCAGAAATGGAATCAAATGCAGAGATAGAAATGACACAGGGAAAAATTTGGCTAGAAGGGCTAGAATTTTCATTAAAATAGAAAAGAAATTAGAGACTACAAATAACATTAATGTGTACCTATTCACTTTGAGGTAGAACTGGTTGAAGTAAAATGAGTCACAGAGTTAGAAATATAGGAAATGAAATAGAATTAACATGTTTACTTTTATGATAAGAAATTTGTGATTAGGTGAAGAGAAAAGAAATAACAGGCTTTTCAAATAAAATAACACAATTTAAATTGGCTGACTTGTCAAATGGAGGAGAAAATCCTAAATTATGCACAAAAGTATGAACGTGTTGAGCAGAAAGAGAGAGAAAAATAAAGAACCAGAAAGTCCTGTTATAAACATTACTTTTTCAGGACCAGTCGTGATAGCAACTGAGGATCACGTGATGTAAAAAACAAAGATAAAAAAAGTAAGTGTAGAAGCAGTTCTACATCAACGTGCGTTTTACTTATTAGGCCGTGATGCACTGACACAATTGGACCTTAATTTCAGAGTCAATAAGCAAGGGCGAATTCAAACAAACGTCAAAACTTTAAAAGCGCGCATTATCAGTGATAAGCAAAAAGAAAAAACATTACCAGAGCCTTAAAACCAATAACAGAGAAGTAAATGATGTTTTTATAGAGGTGTAATTATTGTCGGCATGAATTGCAAATTACTCAGAAATCACACGGCCATTGCTGGACATCATTTATGACCAGCCAATGACATTTGCGGAAGAGAAAAATTGTTTGAACACTTGAGGCTGACAAAGCTTTTTGAACTTGTCAAGCATTAACTCATTGATTATGATGTGTTAGCACTACCAACTTGATATTTAACCGCTAAATTGAGTCATGGAAATTCCCATGTCTCAACAGGGGGGATTGATATCCAAAGTACAGCTAGGACAACAAACCTTTTTAAAATTTTTGTAGGTCATGTCTAGTGTGTAGTAAACATAATGTTCAAGGGAACATGAGACCAAAAAGGAGCATCTTAACGCACTACCAAATTACTATGAGCATTGAGCAAACAGTGACTGCAAAAAATGGCTTCATGGACTTGTGTTGCTGCAGGAACACAGGAAAGTGAATCCATTTGCATATTAGTCACAATAATTGGATCCCGTGGTGAGAGCCACGTCAGAGTGTGTTCAAGCAGTCTTCACTGCTGCTTAAGGAATCAAAAAATGACATTCTTGTCCACCACATTCACATTGCACGGCGACCTAATTGTCACAGGGACACATTACACTGATAAGGTGCGGTGCGTTTCAGCCCAGCGTCACTTTTTCCCGCACCAGTAGAAGGCGCCACACGACTGTGGAAGCCGCTCCAAATTATCACCAAACCGCGACTTGACCTTATGGACACCTTTTTTTTCCCGACTGGAGAGACATTTTTTTTTAGGACATTTTTCTCCCGACTGGAGGAACATTTTTTGTTTTGGGGATTGCAAATAGAAATTTCGTTTCAAGGGATACTAGGTTGTGTATGTTCAGGACAAGCAGCATGATGTTTTGCACAGATTCAGGCGTGTAAGACACAAAAACCAGGTGCACATTCCAGACTGATAAGAAAGAAATGAGGTGCACATTCCGGACTGATGAGGAGTAGAAGCGTTTGAGAACCAAGGTCACAAAACAGATAATTTGTAAGAGAGAAATTGTGAGAAAAAGCAGGAAGAGCGTAGGCGGGTGTGAGCTAGTCAAAATTTGGGGTTTCCCATCTTGTATGGGTTGTATGGTTACAATGTGAACTGACGGTCAAAATAAATGTTCATGTGTTCTGTCGACATTGGGCAAACAAGGGCTTTAAAACCACAACAGAAAAATTAAAGTTGTGCATAAAACGTGTCTAAATAATTATTTGAAAAAGCAAAACTTACTTAATAAAAATGACCCAATTATAATTGGAAACTGCCTCGCTGACAATGCAGCGAAGTCGGCAGCCCAAGGCATGACCACAAAGTTGGCACTGCAATACTATAAGGGAAAATGAACACACACACACACCCCTACTTGCTTTTGTGACATTGTTGGGCCACCTGAGCAAAACTCACATTGTGGGAACCACCCTTTCTGGTGGTTGTACAGCTCTGGAAAAAATAAAATCAGGCAGTGTCCAGGAATTTAGTTAAACACAAAAACCACTTCAAATTACCAATTAAACAAAGTACAGGGTCCTTCACCTGACTACAGACGATCTTCTGGGGACTTTATTTGGTTTTAATCACTTTTGGGGTCTGCATCTATGCACACTCCCTGGTTTTGCTACCTTCCCGGGTACCACATACACACTGCTTGGTTTCTCTGCCTTCGTGGGTACCACATACACATTGCTTGGTTTCTCTGCCTTCCTGGGTACTACATACACACTGCCTGGTTTCGCTACCTTCCTGGGTACTAGTCACACAAACGTCAGACGACTCAGCACATACCGACTGTCTCAGCACTACACACTTTCACTCCAAGGCAGTACTGTGAACCAACTTACTGACAAGAGGTAGTATTTAGAATTTTAAAAAGTGCTTGAAAGGTTTTGTTCATGTCAAACCAACAGATGACATTATTATTATTATTTAAATCAGTATTAAACAGCATCAGCATAGGTTCAAGATATTATACAGACTATATACGATAAAAAAATACTAAACCACCCTTGCTTTTCCGTCATTTCTTGTATAAGTTAACACATATATAGTTGCATAACATTTGTTTATACAAATGTAACGATTAAAAAGTAGCTGATTAGAGTTTTAATTCGAGAAAATAACGAGAATCTAGCCATTGTCCTTTTTATTTACTATAGTAACAAAAATCACTTAAGTTGCATCAATAGCGATGGCATTGTAGAATTAGAATTAGAAATCCCTTTATTGTCATTGTACTCAAGAGTGCAACGAGATTAGAGAGCTCCCCTCTCCAGTGCAATACAACAATAATACAGACAAATATATAAATTAGATAAATAAGAGAGTGCAATGGAAAATAATACTGAAGGGTATATAAAAACACATCACGATGCTGTTCTGCAAGGTGAGGGTGGTCTCGTGTGTGTGTGAGAGTTCAGAATAGAGATGGCTCTCGGAAAGAAACTGTTTCTCAGTCTATTGGTCCTCGATTTGATGCATCTGTAGCGCCTGCCAGAGGGCATCAGGTCAAACAGGTGGGAGTTTGGGTGGGTATTGTCTTTGACAATGTACTGTCTCAAACAGTTTTCCCCCCCCCCTTTTTTTAAATTTTGTATTCATTAATCTGTAATAAAAATGGACATTATATTTTGGTTAATAAAATTAACAAGAAATAAAAGTAAAGGGTGGTCTAATACTTTTTTCAAGATTGTCCTAACATACATTTAATGCTTACAGTATATGTCTTCGGAAGAAGCGCAGCATTAGATTTTTTTGGTTCTCTCTCTTTGACTTCTGAATTTGAATTTCTGTCACAGATGTGCTTGAATTCTATTTTGGATGATTTGTGTTAAACTGCACAAATATTTGAAGAGCCATAGAATTCAAGAATCACACCAGTGCTGCTACTCCTCCGAACGGGTGAACGCCCTCGATTAACAACCTGCGTTGAGGTGGCTTTTGAGATTCGTGGTGAGGGAGAAAAATCTTTGAAGGCATTCTTAGACTTCAAGAGAGGGTCCACAATTTCCAAAGATTCACTTCCGTCTGAATCAGAGGCCTCACTTGTATCCGGAATATATTCATCTCCACTGTCATCTGAGTTGGAGTAATAATGCTTATCCATTCCAAAGTCAGCCTGTTTTTTTAATCTAAAAAACAACAACAACAGCGAAATATAAAGGATAGAAGGCAGGAGACCAATAAAATATATGCAATTTGCTTGTAAGATTCCCTGAAATCTATATGGGTTGTTTACCTGTATACTTTTGGTCGTCCTGAGCCTTGGGATAGTAATATGGTCTGGGTCTGAGGCGCAAAGTTCAGGGGCAGGATTTGACAATGATTCGTCAGAATCTGTGTCGTTATTCCAAGGAAGATTCAGCCCATATTTTTTGTCCAAGGGAGGAGACTGGGTTACATCAGAGTCCTAGAGAAAATTGAGAACCCATTAAATACTTAATTCCCAGAGGAATCTGCACAGAAAAAGGTCTTAATTCTATTTGGAAAAAAAACAAACTAAAATATTGATGAATGATATGACAAAATAATGTAATAACAAAATTAGAATGATTTTAGGAAATTATTTGCAAAACCAAAACATTGTGGTACGATAATAATGCATATAATTATTCTACGCAGCTATATTTAACAAAAACACTTAATTGACCGTAACAAAAAGCTCCCGGGAGGAAAACTACATTAAATGTTTTTTTACAGGGCAGTGAAAATATTGGAAAATAAAAAAAATAATAAATAAATAAAATAATATAAAAAAAGAATTCAATGTGTATCGATGGACCCATATGAAATACTTATATCGCTATGTACTTATCAGCCATATCGCCCAGCCCAATATGAAACTGCAACTTCAAAACCTCGGGCCATAACAGGATTGTAACATGGGATGCATATCTTCATTCCTAAATTTGTAGATCCCGAGGAGGCTGCTCAATGGTCCTGGTAATCTAAACCTCAACCAATTCGGTCACAGCCAATGTTCTCCATCCTTGTTAAGAAGTTTTGAAATGATTTAATAGATATACTATTGCAAACTATACCAGAATTTTAGACAATTTAAACTTTTGATCACAATTTTACCTATTTTCTAAAAATCTGAAGAATTCACTTAGAATCCACATGCCAAATCACCTGCTGTGGACACATAGGTTCTGTTCTGACAGATAATTCAGTTACAGGTTGTGTACTTAAAGCCAATAAGAGGGCAATGCAGCAGTCGACAGCCTGACGAAAGCTTAAATCTCCCAATGAGAGAACTGTGGTGGCTGGTAGGTTCTTAGATTGTAACATAGTAAAGACATATACTACGCATAACTGTATATCATATGATGATGAGGGAAAATATTATTAGCTACGATTTATGTCCAGATATATTAGAAAACTTGTCCAACCAGCACAGGTCTATCTAACTGTAATTTTAACATCTCAAGACACGACAGGATGACCACATGATACGCATACCTCCTTTTCAGAGTCTGTCAAACCTTGAGAAGGCTGCTTCGATGTTCTGGTGGCATCAACCTCAGCCGATTCAGTCATTGTCGATTGTCCTCCATCCTAATGAACAAGTTGAATATTAATTTAATGAATTAAAAAAATAAAATGGATCAGAATTTTACACATTTTTAGGCTTTGGCCACCCAAAACAAAAACTAACAAGTTCACGAATGAAACAAAACCAATTACTTTAGCGCATGACAATTAATCTTCAGTAGAGATATGTTGTGACTGATATTTCAGTCACAGGTTGTCTTTTGAATGCCACCAGGGACGCAATGGAGCACAGGACAGCCAAAAGTCTTCTTGTCGGACAGCTGTAGTGGCTGGTAGGTTCTAAGATTATAACATAGTAAAGGCACATACAACTCCTAACTGTATTTCATATGATAATGAAGGAAAAGATGATTAGCTATGATTTATGTCAACAATAAAAATGGCTCTACGGGGTCCCCACAAACACAAACCTGACAGTTGGGTGTCAGATGGCCAACATACCTACTCGCAATTCAACTCAACTGGACCCCACAACACAAGAAAAAGCTGAGTGAGCCTCAAACCAGACATACACATTCACTGACAAATATCCTGTGACACCAGATATATTAGAAGTCTTGTCTAATCAGCACACGTCTATCTAACTGCAATTTTAACATCTCAAGACACGACAGGATGAGCACACGATACGCATACCTCCATTTCTGAGTCTGTAAAGCCTGGAGGAGGCTGCTTTGATGTTTTAGTAGCATCATAAATTTATTGAATTAATTATATTTGAGGTTGGATTAGATTTTTACACATTTTAAGCCTTAGCCACCCAAAACAAAACATAAGCTCATGAATGAAATAAAACTAATTAATTTCGCCCATGCCAATTAATCTTCTGTAGACACGTGTTGTGACCAGTGTTGTTTTTGGCAGGCATTTTAGATTTTGTCCAAGTCATTTGGACAAAGTGCTGATTTGTTTACACCACATTTAGTCATCCCAATTCGTTATAGTTTTAGTCCAGTTTTAGTCAACGAAAACTAAAAAAAGGGTTTTAGTCCAGTTTTAGTCGACGGAAACGCAAAAAAAGTTTTACCCTAGTTTTCGTCAATTTATTCACAAAGGTTTTAGTCCAAGCGGCACGGTGGCCCAACTGGTTAGCATGATGGCCTCACAATATTGAGGTCGTAGGTACGATTCTGGCTCCGGCCTTCCTGAGTGGAGTTTGCATGTTCTCCCTGTGTCTGCGTGGGTTTCCTCTGGGTAATACGGTTTCTTCCCATATTCTTAAAACATGCATGGCAAGTTGCTTGGACACTCTAATTGCCCCTAGGCATGAGTGTGAGCGTGGATGGTTGTTCATCTATGTATGCCCTGCGATTGGCTGGACACCAATTCAGGGTGTACCTCGCCTACTGCCGAAGACAGCTGGGATAGGCTCCAACACCCCCCGCGACCCTAGTGAGGAGAAGCGGTACAGATAACGGATGGATGGATGGATGGATGGGTTTAAGTCCATTTGAGTTAAAACAAGGCATTCAAGGTTTCCACCCAATAACAAAGACTTTTGGATGGACTACTAAGGATTCTTCATTACAAACAGAAAAAAGTGGCAACAGTGGAATCAATGCTCACTGCTCCAAAATAAGCCGAGAAGCAAAACATTTTGTTGGGCAACTGTTGTGGCTTTATTTCACTAAAAGCAACATAAAATAATTTATGAACCACATGCTAACAATTTTGTCTCGTCAACGAAAAAAATTCATGTACATCACGTCATGTTTTCGTCATAAAAGAACCTCGTTTAGCTTGTCATCGTCATTAAAAAAGGGGCGTTAACGAAGTATTTTCGTCATAGTCATCAGTGACGAAAACAACACTGGTTGTGACTGATATTTCAGTCCCAGGTTGTCTCCTGAACACCACCAATTGGGCAAGGGAGCGCAGGAAAGCCTGGGGTCTTCTATTTTGACAGTATAGAAAGGCTAAATATCAAATTGAAACAGTGTTTTATATCATGAATATAAAGGGTTGGTGCTGGTTCTGGTAGGGAAACCACAACATAAAGATGTCCTTTATTAGTCCCACAATGGGGATATTTGCAATATGGCATATGATGGCCTAACAGGGCCACCGCCCAGAAAGGAGTAATGCAGAACTTTGTAATACTGTCACTCCCTGACCAGTTCGTTGTTCCTGCAGAGCCAAACTTTGACTCAGACCCACAAATTTGAATTACAGATAGTGGACAATGGAGAACTCCCCCAGTCAGTCAGCATGTTCAACTTCCATAGAAACCTCACATACATTTATTAGATTGCCAAACTAATTGGAAACTACATCACCAGAACACCACAAGTGGGCTCTGTTATTGTACTTAAAGATGCATCTTACAAACCTGTGTTCTCCAAGGCCAGTCAGCTGGTCCATAGTCTTAAGTTATTTCTTCGCCAACATCAATGTCTCGGAGCGCAAACAGACAGAGGTGTGGTCAGTCCTCTGTTGTCATCTTCTTCATTTTACAGTTGGGGTGCATGTGGTCATCATTAACCAGTCTTCCCAGACTGCCATCTTCTTGAGCTGCATCAACACTTAAAATAGATTTAAAAAAAAAAAAAAAAAATTATTCAATCAATGTCAGAAATTAATCTTTGAGACAATCTTGTGTACACAAAACATAAAAATAGGAAATCCACAATTTTTAAATCTTCTAAATCAAATCATACAAGAAATTACTATTGGAATCAGACCCTATTAACAGCTTGTCTTTGAGACTTCAGGTCTATATTTTCATTTGTAAAGATTCAACGCATGAATAAAAGTAATTATACATTTTTGCTTAGAGAATGATTTTTCCCCTAACACTTATGGGATGAGTATGTGTTTATTTTTTTAAATAAAAACAAAAATAAGATAACATCTCAATCTTAGCCTCACCTCCAAGTTTTTTCTTGCCGGCGGAAGTCAAACAAAAAGACAGTGCCTCTTCCATCCATCTTCCTGCGTTGAGATTCATCAGAATCTATCAATTTTCCTCTGTACTCCATAATAAAGAATAAAGTCGTCTTTCCTGAAAGGGGCCTTGGTAAATACTCCTCGACCTAGTTAACAGGGAAATTGTCAGGTTTAAATGCCCATTTTGGGAGGGCTTACTGAAATAATTTACTAAATGTAACGGCCGAAATAAAACGCTAGCTGGATGGCCAGGAGGAACCAGACACCGTTGTTCATTTTCACCGCCGGCGGGGGAAAAGAGTGGGACAGAGAGGCCGCGAGCAGGCTGCTCGCGGCCGCCCCATGCAACTCCTCTCTCTCCTCCTCTCACCGGCTCTGCTTTTATTAGCTTGACTCAAGAATCACAAGAAATAAGAATACAATGAAGGTCTGTTTAGCCTAAACTAAATCACCAGAATACAGGAGATTAATTAACAATGGTGGTCTGTTTTAGACTAAACTAATCAGCAGAAGACAGAAAACATCAATAACTAATCATCAGTAACTCTAGCAGGCAGAGAATCACAACTCACAGTGTAAAGGTCAATTTAACTATACACATCATCAGGATACAGTGTCTGTGTGCGTGTGTGCTAAAATAACAAGTAAGTGTCTATGTGTGTGTGTTTAAACATGAATGAGTGTATAAAAACATGATTATAAATACACAAACTGATTAACTATCCTCAGCCCATCTTACATTTCCCCCCTGTTGTGGATTTAAAAATCATGGCCTTATGGCTTTAAGACAGATCATCATAGTGAAATCATACAACAGTGATTAGTGGATGGGCGAAAACCTCTCATTAGGGAAAAATTCCCCTCTGCACGAAACGAGAACCTCATGGTCTGATGACCACTCGGGAATAAAACATAAATAAACATTTCAATATACCTAGTGAAAAATAATAAAATTGTCTCCACGCAGAGCTTGTCCCTGGGGTGACTTGATGAAGGCCCCTTGCCTTGTTGTAAGAGGAGACAGCTGTCTTTGCCTCTCGGATCTTCATGTATGGTGTGTGTGTGTGCACGTGTAGGGGGCAGGTGTAAAAGGTCCATGTGTTTTTACGTTTTAGTGTCCAGTTCGAGTTCGTCATTGTCCACTTCGAATTCGTCATTCTCAACATCAATCAAGTTGTAATGGTACATTTGGGCAACAAACATGCAATTAACCATCCTCTTTGTCATAAAAATAATGCAACATGAACAGACTACACATAACAAAAATGAAAATTATAACCATTCCCATATATTGTCTCTTTCAAATTCTTCATAGTGATCATAACATCAATAATTGTTTCATTTTTATCAAAAAATTTAAATGCAATAATGTTCTCCAATCAAGGCTGAAATTTTGTTATGTACGCCATTAATTTCCAAACATTATCTAATCCTTTTGTTCTGTGGCTCCAACATTCGTATCTGTGGCTGGTTGTGTGGTTCTGATGTGCGTGCGGTCCGAGATTGTGACTCAGGTGGACTCCTGTTCGAGGGATTCGCGTTGCTAGGCCTTTCAGCTTGCACTGCGACTGGTGGATCCAGTCGCCACGCCCCGCGACCTTTGCTGCCGCCGGGGTCACTGCCATCATCTGGCGAGGGCCATCTCAGCATTCACTTGTCCCAACGAAGTCGTTTCAACACCTTGAAGAAGATTTGGTCTCCCACACGGACGTGATTTCTCTGTGGATCAGAACACACTGACCAGTAATTGTGTCTTTGCATCTTTGTCAGTCAAACATGTCTTTCATGTGGACTGAGACCGATGTGCCAGTCGCTGGTGGTTCTGATGAACCTGAGAGTCCATGTGTGAAGCCATATAGGATTTCAAAAGGGGATAGTGTCCTTCCTTCGGCTGGCACTATCCTCATTGCTGTGATTGAAAAATAGTCTGGCCATTGTCTTTTTTTTTTTTTTCTCTTGATAAGTCTGGCCTTAATAGTTCCATTAGTGTCCCATTTCGTTACATCATTCACAAAATGCATCATTTTCACTTCAAATCACTTCTTGAAAGTCCAAATGTCAGGATAATTTGATTACACAACACTTTTTCCAACTGTTTTAGCATCATCATATCTTGTTGGAAACAACTTAACCCATTTTGATAACATTAATTACAACCAAACAACATTGCATCTCAAACAAATAACACATTGTCTAAAAAAAAGGTTTTTTGTTGAAAAGTCTGTATGTGGGAACAATTTCATATCATACTTCCCCACTGTTGACACACGACTATCTGCTCGTGTGTCAATCATCTTATTCCTCTAATCAATTAATTAGGCAGCCAGGATTTGCCATCTGCCAATTTGCTGATCCTGTCCTCAGCAATGTTTGCACCTTTGTTCCCCCAATGTGTGCATTCAATTAGTGGTGTATTTTTCCTGGCGCGATATCAAATTGTCAAGTTGACTTGCCGTGAGTGTGTGTGTGTGTGTGTGTGTGTATGTGTTCATTTTCCTTTATAGTAATGCAGTGCCGACTTTGAGGTCATGCTTTGGGCTGCAGCCTTCGCTGCATTGTCAGCGAGGCAGTTTCCAATTGTAATTGGGTCATTACATTAAGTAAGTTTTGCTTTTCAAATAACCATTTAGGCATGTTTTATGCACAACATTTCGTATCTTGTTGTGGTCTCAAAGCCCTTGTCTGCCCAATGTCGACAGAACACATGAACATTCATCTTGACTGTCAGTTCACATTGTAACCATACAACCCATACAAGATGGGAAACCCTAAATTTTAATTAGCTCACACCTGCTACGCTCTTCCTGCTTATCCTAACAATATCTCTCTTACAAATGATCTGTCTTGTGACCTCAGTCCTCAAATGCTTCTACTCCTCACCAGTCCGGAATGTGCACCCCATTTCTTTCTTAACAGTCTGGAATGTGCACCTGGTTTTCGTGTCTCACACGCCCGAATCAGTGCAAAACATCATGCTGCTTGTCTTGAACATACAGAATTTAGCATCCCTTGAAACAAAATTTCCATTTGCAATCCCCAAAACAAAAAATGTTCCTCCAGTCGGGAGAAAAATGTCCTGAAAAAAAAAAAAAAAAAGTGTCCATAAGGTCAAGTCGCGGTTTGGTAATAATTTGGAGCGGCTTCCACAGTCGTGTGGCGTCTTCTACTGGTGCGGGAAAAGTGACGCTTGGCTGAAACGCACCGCACCTTATCAGTGTAATGTGTCCCTGTGACAATTAGGTCGCCGTGCAATGTGAATGTGGTGGACAATAATGTAATTTTTTAATTCCTGAAGCAGCAGTCAAGACTGCTTGAACACACTCTGACGTGGCTCTTACCACGGGATCAAATTATTGTGACTAATATGCAAATGGATTCACTTTCCTGTGTTTCTGCAGCAACACAAGTCCATGAAGCCATTTTTGCAGTCACTGTTTGCTCAATGCTCATAGTAATTTGGTAGTGCGTTTAGATGCTTTGTCGATAGAATCTCCTTTTTGGTCTCATGTTCCCTTGAACATTATGTTTACTACACACTACACATGACCTACAAATTTTTTTAAAAAGGTTTGTTGTCCTAGCTGTACTATGGATATCAATCCCCCCTGTTGAGACATGGGAATTTCCATGACTCAATTTAGCAGTTAAATGTCAAGTTGGTAGTGCTAACACATCGTAATCAATGAGTTCATGCTTGACAAGTTCAAAAGCTTTGTCAGCCTCAAATGTTCAAACAATTATTCTCTTCTTGCAAATATCATTGGCTTATCATAAATGATGTCCAGCAATGGTCGTGTGATTTCTGAGTAATTTGCAAATCATGAATTAAACACCTATAAAAACATCATTAACTTCTCTGTTATTGGTTTTAATGCTCTGGCAATGTTTTTCCTTTTCGTTTATCACCGATAATGCGCCCTTTTAAAGTTTTGACGTCTGTTTGAATTCGCCCTTGCTTATTAATTCTGATATTAAAGTCCAATTGTATCAGTGTATCACAGCCTAATAAGTAAAACGCATATTGATGTAGAACTCCTTCTACACACTCTTTTTATGTTTGTTTTTTATGTCACGTGATCCTCCGTTGCTACCACAACTCGTCCTGAAAAAGTAATGTTTAAAACAGGACTTTCTGCTTTCTCCTTTTTTCTTCCTTTTGCTCAACACGTTCATGCTCTTTGTGCATAATTTAGGATTTTCTTTTCCATTTTACAAGTTGGCCAATTTAAATTAGGTTGTTTTATTTGAAAAGCCTGTATTTTTTCTCATTCCTGTTTCTTTGTCTTTCCTTTGGAGTAGTTTATTGGGCATTTCTTGGAGGTCTTCAGTACTCGATTGTGGTCCTGTGGTTATTAGGTCCAAGCTGTAGAAGGTGAAAGGGCCTCCTTTTCCATCCAAGATCATCATTTGTTTGACTTCCTGTCCTCGTTTCATCACTGTAATTTTTTCTCCTTCTACAGTGAGAACGAGCTGGAGGGTTTTGATTAAGTCTCTTCCCAAAAGGTTGGATGGACATTCTGGAACTACGACTAACCTCTTGCCTCGATATAAACTTCCATCTTCATCTTCTACTGTGAGGGGTTTGGTATAAAACCGTTGCGCTGCCTTTCCTCCTACTCCTATCACCATGACAGCTTTATTTGACAGTTTGGTCCCTGCAGGTAGGGCCTTGATTACTGAACTTTCTGCTCCAGAGTCAACTATAAATTGTTTTGTTGTGTTCTTTGGGCCTAATTGTAGTGTTCTCATTGGTGGGTCCACTGTAGAGGCCATTCCAAACAAAACAGATAAATCTAGAACGACCAGTGGCGATTCTAAGGTTACTTCTTCTTCATCTTCGCTATTGCTGAGCGGCCTCTGCTCAGGTTGTTCTTCGCCCTGTGGCTGGTAACTTACTAGTCACATGTTACCGGTATAGTCTTCCTCTGGTGTGGTCTTCCTGAATGTTTGACGGCAATTTCTGGCAAAGTGTCCTAATTTGCCACATTTGTAGCAGCTATCATCTCTATTAGAAAACCGTCCTCGACCTTGTCCCCTGGCGCCAGAATATCTGCCGCGCTTTCGTCCTCGTCCTCTGTCCCCTTGACCTTGATAGTAGATGGGGGCGGAGGCCGCTGTGGAAAGGCCTTCCATCACGGCAGCCAAAGTGGTTGATGTGTTTCGCTCCTCCTTTTTCTTCTGGATTTCCTCGGCATGGGAGGCATATTCGATGAGCGTGTCAAGGTTTGCAGTTCGCCACCCAACGTGGTGTTTGCAGATGAAGTCTCTGGTGGATTCGTGGATACCATCTAGGAAGGCCGACTCCAAGAGGATTTGGTATGGGCTGTTGTCTGCATTGTCTTCCTGTAGGCCGCAATAGAGCCTGTAAACTCCAGATAACCTTTCCAAATACCGGCGGGCAGATTCCATGTCTTCTTGGTGACATTGTCTGATCTTTGTGTTGTCTGGTTGCTTCTTGAAGTTTTTCTTGCTTCATCAAACATGGCGCGGATTGCGTTTGCGAGCTCGGGAGCTCCAGGCGGGAGAGGCTGGCCTGTGACATCGTAAGGGTTGAAGGCACCTCTGATTCTGCCATATCTATACCCTAAGATCATTCTCATGCATGTTTCAAATTCTTTTCCATTCAGGTGGTAGCTATTCATTAGGTCGTGCATATTCTCAATCCATTTCTCCACATCCGCTTCGATTGGTGGGATTGATTGGCAGGCCGCCTTGCATTCATCTTGGGTCCAGGGCCTATAGACCATGATGGTAGGTTCATGTGGGTGGCCATTTGCATCATTAGTCCCAAAAGCTGGGTTGGCTACGGCCACCATCGGGTAGGCCTCTACACTGGGTAGCGATGGGTAGAGGTTCGTGGCTTGAAAGACTTATGCTCTTTCAGGGTTATTGAGTGATTTTTCCATCGGCTGTGCTTGTGCTCCCTTTTTCTTTTGCTCCCTTGTTCCAGCCGCGGAGGGTCGCTGTGTGGAATCGAATGAGGCAGGAGGGGCCGTGTGTGAGGAGCGGGAAGTGACATTTTTCTCCTCGCTCTCCAGGGGCGGCATCTCAACGTCACTTGGCTCCGTCTCTGGGGCTGTGGCCGCCTGTCTTCCTGCTTGCGCGGCAGTGTGGGTTCGCTCATTGAACAGTGCACTTCCTCTCTTGCCTCTGACTCCGGTCTCGTCATCTTTCCTTTTCTTCATCTGATAAACTTTTTAAACCAGCCTAGGCGTCTGGGTTCAATTTTTTATTTTTCAGAAAACGCACATCAGGCTATTTCTCTCCTTTCTTTTAAGCCTATCCCGTTGTATAAATTATTTAATTTCAAATTTAAATGAATTTATCTCCTCAAATCATCTTCTTTATTAATTTCTTTTGTAAATTTGGGAATTATTTTTCTCAATAAGATCTCGTCACTCATAAGTAGCCTTTTGTTGGTTACTAATTATTCATTCCATTTTATCTTTACTTCATCAATCCTTTTAACACAATTCCAACCACTTTTATCACTCTCCCTGACATTTAGACACACAGACAGAAAGACAAACATATACACGGGCCCACAAAACGACACACATAATTCTCAACACTGAACAACTACAAACAACAATAACATGTCAGTAATAACAGCAACACAATCCATCTTTATCTATGGCCCATAATAAGTCCTTCAATTGAACTACTATGTCTCTATTGACCTTTTATTTATGCCAATGGATCCCATATCCACTATTTATTCAATTGAATATTTCCTAAATTTATTTATGCGCAAATTTCTCTATCTCTTTAGAGTTAATCTTTGTCTTGTCTATGGTTAGTAATTTTGGCGGTACTGTATAGTACTTTTATGAGTTTTTAACTAACCTCCGAATTTATATAAAATGTATTTAATTTTCCATTTAACCCAAATTTTTATTTTATTTTATTAAGATCCTATTTTTTTCACATGCGTCCAATCCTTACACTGCAGCATATTCCTGGGTTTTATTTTACTACCTAGTATCCCCATTTTAGAAAATTTGGTCCAGTTTGTCAACACCTAGGGTGTTCTAAAAACTGGTTTCTCATCAGTAGGACAGCAACTCAAATTTTCTGTTTATAACACTGACTGTATTACATGGGATAAAATACCAAATGGTATTTCTAATCCCCAATCACACCATTCACTCACTTTGCATAGTTTTTCGCAAACATTCACAAGCAAAATTATCATTCCACGTCTGACTTTCTTTCTCTGCAAATTCTTTTCTCACTACTTTGCTTACAACTCTTTTTCTACCTTTTGATCCATCTTTGATTGTATGACGTTTGTTACTTTCACTCACCTCACACACACACGCTTTTCGTTCTCACACACACACAGCTGCACAGCGCCACAATTCACGCACACACGTCTCAGTCAAACAAGCAGTCTGCTTACCAAAATAAAAATTCAAATAAAAACCACCGAAAATAATGCCTTATTATTCCCTAAATTTCAATGTGAAATTGTGAGTAGACCTCTAAGTCGTCGATAATTTCTCTATTTATCGACACCGAGGAACTTTTAATCGATGCTACCGTGATGTCGGTTTGAACGAGTTACGACCTAATTTCTTCTTTTTGTAACTCCCTAAACAACACGATCGTGGTTTAGACGTACCTCAGAACGTTCTTTTATACTACCGTGCCCTCCGTAGGGGAGATCCAGCCTCCCGAGAAGTCCAGCTTCCCTTCAGCGCGATGAGTTATGGCCTAATTATTTTTCTATAACTCCTTAGACGAGCACGATCCAGTTTATTTTCTTTTCGACCGAACTACTGCAAAACGGCCGGCGCGCGCTTCCTTACTCACAAAAATCACCCCTTACGAATTCCTTATTATTTTAAATTTTAAAATGGTGGCACAAAATAATTTGAAAACAATACCTGGTTGCTCCTGGGTCAGCCTTGTCCGATCGGCAACCGGCATCCGGGCGGTGCGCCGTCGCAGGAACTTGGAGGCCTCGCTTTCTCAATGTTGAAGCGCTGACGTCAGATTCTATGGCGTCCAAGGATCCGAGACGACGCCCGTCCGAGTGCGGTTGCCCGCATTCTCCACCAAATAAATGTCAGGTTTAAATGCCCATTTTGGGAGGGCTTACTGAAATAATTTACTAAATGTAACGGCCGAAATAAAACGCTAGCTGGATGGCCAGGAGGAACCAGACACCGTTGTTCATTTTCACCGCCGGCGGGGGAAAAGAGTGGGACAGAGAGGCCGCGAGCAGGCTGCTCGCGGCCGCCCCATGCAACTCCTCTCTCTCCTCCTCTCACCGGCTCTGCTTTTATTAGCTTGACTCAAGAATCACAAGAAATAAGAATACAATGAAGGTCTGTTTAGCCTAAACTAAATCACCAGAATACAGGAGATTAATTAACAATGGTGGTCTGTTTTAGACTAAACTAATCAGCAGAAGACAGAAAACATCAATAACTAATCATCAGTAACTCTAGCAGGCAGAGAATCACAACTCACAGTGTAAAGGTCAATTTAACTATACACATCATCAGGATACAGTGTCTGTGTGCGTGTGTGCTAAAATAACAAGTAAGTGTCTATGTGTGTGTGTTTAAACATGAATGAGTGTATAAAAACATGATTATAAATACACAAACTGATTAACTATCCTCAGCCCATCTTACAGAAATCAAGTTAGCTTCGTAATATTTTTAAGCACACAAATAAGGAGTCATCGTATTCATTTGGGCCACTATACTAATGTAGGGTGGTTTGAAACATTGCTTCTTGTGAGGGATAGAGCAGAGCCCTTCTTTATGATTTTAAAGGAACAGACCAGCCAAAATTCATTTTCCAGCATTGCATTAGCCAGTATGTATTAGGACTGAAAGTACAAATGTCAATGGCACCTGGTTACGTAAAAAAAAAAACTTTAAGTTTATTTAGTTTCAAAACAATGACATCCACTGTACACAGTCATATTGGATCGCGTCACGTGATGTCTGTGACGTATTACGTGCTTTACACTAGACTATCAAAATCAGACTTGTTAACCGGTCTATTGTGGTATAAAAATGCCGGAGGGCGTCATCAAGTACAGCCTTAATTTAGATAGAACTCCTACCATCAGGTTTCACGCTCACTGAAATAACTTGAAACTGACAAAAGTGGCAAATTGTGGCAAAAGAAAAGGTCAAGACACTCTTAATGTAAAATAACCACTTAAAAAACGATGTCAGCTTGGTTATCAGAAAACAATAATATATCTTAGCAAAAGCGTTAACATCATACCTTTAAATGAGTTTATATACTTCGCTTCTAACTCTGCAGTCTTGTCCAGACCCTTGACTGCATGTTCAATAGTATCCTGCTTTGGGGACTTCCTGCATCTCAGGGAAGGCATTGTTTATTCTATAAAGAAAAAAGACAGTTTTGTGTTGATAATTATTCATACTATAGGCTAAATGGAGTTTTAACAATATCAGCGTAAGAAAAATAAATTATAAATTAAAAAAAATATCAATCCCTCCATCCCAATTAACGATTTCAACCATAATAGTTTATATTGAAGTTTAAACAACAGACACAGACAGATTTATGCAGTGTGACTACAAAAATCTTACCAAAATTGCATTCACAGTAACCTTTGCTTTAAGAATCATGTAATTAACCAGTGAACATCGTGTCTTACACAAAAATTAATGACAGAAATTATCATGGTACTTGCATTCTGTTGTTCTATAACAAAAGTGCAAGCTGTTAGCTCCGCAAAGCTAACGCAACAAGCTAGCGTCCCTCGTGCTCACATTCAATGCAAACCTGACCACCGGATGACAATACGCGTCGGTTTAGTTCTTTAAATGAGTAAAAGCACCATGACGTTTTATAATTATTCAATGCTTAACTGGAGCTCGTCAATTATGTCGATGTAGGAGCACATGTTTGCTAGGCCAGTGTTGTAGGCCCACATCCATGGTGCTACTTTGTATAGTGTTTTCCACACAACTATCTCTAACCATGAACAAATGCACTCGAGGCATGTTTTGAATAAAAACAAACGAAAAACACTTACCCATCCGTTTCAACAGCAGTTTGAACTTCGAAGTGGTGATATTCTCCAGCGTTAAGCACCTGCTCGAACTGCGAATAGGTCAAATTCAACAGCGTCTTTTTTCTGTCCTAATATTGCAACACTCGGCGCGACAGGACGTCACTTTCGGCGCGACATCTTTTCCTCCGCTTTTATCCACCGGGCGAGTAAACGCAACTATGGTTTCGTGCACCACCACATGCAACACTTGCACCATTCTCATGGAAAGACTCTCCCTGCTAGAGGGACGTGTCCGCCAGCTAGAGCAGAGTAATGTGGTAAGCGTAAACGTGGCGGACACGACTGTTAGCACGGGTTGTAGCCAACCTGCTAGTCTGGTTCGCATTGGCCGAAAACGGCTTGCTAATCGCGGTGAGCCTGTTAAGACACATAGCAGTTCCATTCCACCTCGGTCTCATGGCTCCCGCACCTTAGTGATAGGTGACTCCATTACCCGCAACATTAAGCTTGAAAATCCAGCCACAGTAATGTGTATTCTAATTTTTTTTCTTTTCCGGTTCCGGCGCCGCGCGAGTGGCTGCCTGTTTACAGCAGCGTGGCTCACTATTGAGCCTTTTTCATGTGTTTTTTCCCTTATATATACACTCGGTGTTGTCATGATCCGTCCTGTCATGCCTTGTCTTGTTGTTATTGTTTTCCCAGCTGAATGGGCGTTTCCCTCCAGCCTTACCTCCTCGATCCGTGCCGCCCTTGCGGAACAGACGTGCCCACCGGTTGCGCACCAGGCTCTGATCAACACCATGATTACTACGCTACTTAAGCCAAGGGAACGGACTCCTCAGCGTCGGAATATTGCTCATCGCTCACGACTCATGATCCCACGTCTCGATCTCGTACCTCTCGATCTCGCTCCTTGTTCTCGCTCCTTGTTCTCGCTCCTTGTTCTCGCTCCTTGTTCTCGCTCTGCATTTGCAGTAGACGCTTTTTGTTCCCTCGTTTATATCCAGCTAAGGCTACTCTCCTTTGTTTTCTCGTTTGTTCGTTTGGCTCCCTCTTGCCCTTCAGCGGTAAGCAATTTAAGTTCTATGTTCCTTGCCTTTTGCAAGCGATTTCTGTTTTGCCGTCAGTTCCTTTTTTCCTGGCGTGACCTTTCCGCCAGCGCGTTTAGTTCTCTAGTTGTCGGCACCCTGATTGTATTGATTATATTGATTGGAAAATATATACCATTTGTAGCAATAAATACCTTTGTAAACTCGCATCTTGCTGTGTCTGCAATTTTGGGGTCCACTCCGCGACTCCCAGTGTTCGCTGGGAGGCGCGCACAACAGGTGTTATATTTGACGCAACTATGTCATTTCAAATGCACATTAAAAATATTACTCGAACTGCGTTTTTTTCATCTGCGTAACATTGCTAAAATTCGCCCAATTCTATCAACGTGTGACGCGGAAATCTTAATCCATGCGTTTGTTACGTCTCGCCTCGACTATTGTAACGCTTTGCTCTCGGGTCTCCCCATGTCGAGTATTAAAAGTCTGCAGTTAGTTCAAAATGCAGCAGCTAGACTCTTAACTAAGACGAGAAAATTTGATCATATTAGCCAATTTGCATTGGCTTCCGGTCCACTTGAGATGTGATTTTAAAGTTCTGCTACTTACTTTTAAAATATTGCACGGCTTAGCACCTTATCTCGTTGACCTCGTGGTACCATATGTTCCGTCCCGAAACCTTCGCTCACAAAATGCTGGTCTTTTAGTGATCCCGCGAGCCAAAAAGAAGTCCGCAGGTCCTAGAGCGTTCTCTATTCGGGCACCAATGCTTTGGAATGCACTACCCTCAGATATTAGAGGCGCCACTTCAGTAGAAATGTTCAAAACACTATTAAAGACTCATTTATGCTCTTGTGCATTTAGCTGAAATATTTGTTGGCCTGTTTACTGCCGCTTTTTTTTTCTTTTGTTTTCTTTTGTGCCCCCTTTTCCCCCGGCTGGGGGATTAGGTGACGGTGACCCACTAGGAAGTTTAAGGCATTGACCAACTGGGCATGCACCTGTTCCAGTGATGTCGTCTTCCTGCAGCGCGACATTTGATCAATTTATTTATATACTTTAGCATCTAATTTAATTATTTGTTGGCCTGTTTACTGCCGGTTCTTCTCTTTTCTGCCCCCTCCTTCCCCTGCTTGGGAATTAGGTGATGGGGACATGCTTTGAAGATTACGGCACTGACGAACCGGGAAGGGACCTGCTCTGCCGAAGTCGTCTTCATGCAGCGCCTTTTCTGATTTCCTTATATTTCAGCACTTCATTGAACTACTTGTTGGCCTGTTTGCTATTTCTGTTCTTTCTTTTCTGTTCCCAATTCCCCGAATTAGGTGATGGCGATTCACTTGGAAGTGGCTGTACTGAATTTACACCAACTGACTGGTACAAGATCGAAGGCTCATCTTCGGATATGCTGCCATGGATATTACGGCCCTGGATGAGGACCCACTCCACTGAAGTCATCTTCCTGCAGCACTTCATTCAATTGACTCTTATATTATCTCATCTATTATTGCATAGCATCATTGTATGTGTCAAATATTGCCCAGTTGGCATCCATTGCAGCCTGGTCCTCCTGGAAGGGGGATTCCCCCATCTGTGGTCCCTTCTCAAGGTTTCTCACTTTTCCCCTAATGAGGTTTTGTGAGTTTTTCCTTTCCCTCCTGGGGGTTAAGATTGGGGATGTCGATTGTGGCTATGTAAAGCCCTTTGAGACTGTCTGTGATTAAGGGCTATACAAATAAAATTGACTTGACTTGACTTAATAAGGACGCGACGAGAGGAGGAGCGCTTGCTTTTTTGTCAGCACGCCCCGCACGGGTGGTGCTGCTTTATCACTCTCTATCTGTGCCCGCCCGCCGGCATGTCGATAGAAAAATAATATTCCTTCAAACATTACTTTCATCTTCTTAACGTTTTGTAGTGAATTTAACAGGTTCACCACTTTTTTCAAATACACCAATGGAAAACGGGTCTTAATTGAGGAAACATACAAAGAGCATCTCACAAACACCTTATGATGAGCAATGTAATTTGATCATGTTTTTTGTCACTGCCTGGACGTCGGGTTCACTGGCCTGGTGGCAGTGGCTTGTAAACACTGTCACTGAGTGGGAACGGATATCAAGGTGGGTCAAACTAACCCAAGCAGTGGATCGGTCAGTTTTTTAAATTTATTAATTTTTTAATTTTATGTATTTATTTATTATTTAATACAAGGACTTCGGCTCACTACCAGTGGGCGGGACCAAAGAATTTGGGTTTCCTTTGAGCTAGGAGGCAGTCAAAGGCAGTCCAATCCCCTGCAACATAAAGCGCCTAGCTCTGGGGACATGGAATGTCATTTCTCTGGTAGGGAATGAACCCGAGCTGGTGTGTGACTAGACCAGTGGTTCTCAATTATTTCCTGTCATGCCCCCCCTACCAAGAAGAAAACAATTCGCACCCCCCCCCCACCACAATTTTTTTTACATTTCGTACTAATGTAGATGTTCTTTGCATTTTAATGTTAGATTGTCAATAAAATATCTTACCTTGACAAAGCTAAATTGATAAAAAAAATATATCATTTTGAGAACGACTATTGTGAGGATCTCGAAACTCAGTACTCTGTGGTGCTAATATTGATGAGATGATAAATATTTACTATACGTTTTTGTTTTTTAACTTTAAGAAATCAAACAGTTATTAATACGTACATAATATAGAAAAGACAAAAAGAGCAAGGGGGATTTTAAACAAAAATTCTTCATAAAGCAACAGTTTTAATAATATACGTTTTTTTTTGTTTACAATACGTTTGACGTCGAACCTCTTTGTCGTGATGACGTCAGCCACTTCCGTGGTCCAGCCTGAGAGCATCTACTAAATTGCTCACGTAGACGTCGTCTTATTTTGTTTCGATAACTAATGGTTGCAATGCAACATTTCTGTTCATAGCTGCTGGCTCTCCGCCCAAACGCGGTTCGAGTCAGACTTCTGTTAAAAGTCGAGCGTCCATCGAAGCAATTCATTTTAGCGATTAGCGCGCTTAGCGCCTCCTTGCTTGCCTCCTCATTTAGAACGCTACTTGTTTGCAGTGTTGTTTATTTGCCATCACGTTGCTTGTTGCTGCTGCTGTGCGCGGACTTACATATAGTTCCAATGAAGTCCGTTGTGCTGCGGCGCAAGATAGCTTGGCGCGGGGCATTTAAGGAGCGGCGAAAGAAATCACTTCACTTTTTTTTTAATCAGTGCTGCGTGACAGCGCGACCCTTTTTTTTTTTAATCAGTACTGCGTGACAGGGCGACACTTTTTTAAAACCAGTACTGCGTGAACTAGGGGCACAAACAGCTTTGACGAGCTCAAACTGGCGTTGTCTGAGATCGCCTTTTTCTGTCCCAAAACCATGCAAAAAAACATGTCCCCCAGGGTCCCACACGCCCCCCCTCAGCATCGCACCGCGCCCCCCCACTATTTGAGAATCAGACAGAGTCGGACTCGGCTCCAGACACAGTGTGTGCTCTGGTATCAGTCCTCTCAAGGGGTTTTGGACTCTGTTCCACTCTGGAGTTCCCCAATGTGATATTTCCAGGGCAGGTGTGGGTTTATTCCCCCTGGGTTGGTGCTTGTAAATTGGCGTTCATCCCAGTGGACGAGAGTGAAGCCTCCCTCCGCCTTCAGTTCGGGGGCGGGTCCTGAATGTTGTTTGTGCTGATCCACAAAATTTTTAATCATTGGACTTCTGTGACTGTCATGTCATGTTCAATGATCAATTTTGTGGTTATCGTATTTGCGACTGCATGTTTTGGACACTCGGGTGAAGAGAGGGACGGATCTTTCAACTGATCAACACCTGGTGGTGCGTTGACGATTGTGGGAGACGTCAGTCCAACCTGGCAAACCCGAATCTATTGTGAGGGTTTGCTGGGAACTTCTGACAGAATCCCCTGTCAGAAAGAGCTTCAACTCCCACCTACAGCAGAACTTTGAACATGTCCTGGAGGAATCGGGGGACATTGAGTCAGAGTGGACCATGATTCATGGGTCAATTGTTGAAGCATCCAATCTGAGCTGTGGTCGTGGTAGATGTCATTTCAGCAATTCCCAAACCCGCTGTTGGACCTCAGTGGAGCGGGATGCCGACAAGCTGGAGAAGGTGTCTTTCTGAGTGTATCCTGTGGGTGTCTGTAGACAGCTGACGGGTACCAGCTGGCCAAGCGAAATGCACCTGTGGCAGTCGCCGTAGCAAAAATTCAGGCTTGGGAGAAGTTTGCCGAACTCAAACAAAATGCTTCCAGGAATTCTGGTCCTTGTCGATAGACCGGTCGATCTATAATCTTACCCTCAGCTATGGTCACCAGATGTGGGTCGTGATCGAAAGAATGTGATCCTGGATATAAGCGGCCAAAATAAGTTTCCTCCACATATCCCTTTTAGATAGGGTGAGAAGCTTGGTCATCCAGGAGGGACTCAGAGACGATCTGCTCCTCCTCTAACTTGAGAGGCGCCAGATGAGGAGCCTCGGGCAGTTGTTTAGGATTTCTCCGGGACGCCTCCTTGGTGAGGCATCCCGTACTTGTCTCACTGGCAGGGGGCCCGAGGAATTTCTCTGCTAACACCTTTGAATCCCCCGAAAGAGTTTGAAGAAGTAGCTGGGAAGAGGGAAGTCTGGGCTTCCCCGTTAAAGATGTTGCCACCATGAACCATCCCAGGATAAGTGGTAGAAAATGGATGAATGGATGGATTAATAGTTTAAACCACAAACATTATTGACTGAAATTTTCCATTTTATTGGATTTTTTTTATCTACCCAGTAATGTAACATTGACATTAAAAACTTATTTTTCTATGGAGTCCAGAACAAGCGGTAAGGAAAGGCAGCTTAATTTATGAAGCACATTTCATTCGCAAGGCACAATGTGCTTCACACAAGCAAAGACACATCACAAACGCATTTACAAACACCACAGTGAATGAATTCAGATTGAAGACAGCTGTACTGTAGGGATGATTCTTATTTTCATATTTATTTCTACTGCATAGTATTTCTGTTTTTTGTGTTAACATGAGTTTCTTGATGCAAAAGGTTTGGATGCCCCTGCTGTACTATTTTGTATGGTGGGGTAGGCATAAGCTTGTTCTTCAGCTTTCATTACCATGTAGTGAATATTGTATGTAAATGTCAATGTAATCTTTTTTAAAAAACCAACATCCTTTGGTACCTGCATACTTCTTTTGAGTTATTCCTTGCCCTCCAGGGGGTTAAGATCAGGGGATGTGGATTGTGGGCATGTGAAGCCCTTTGAGACTTTGTGAGCTTAAGGGCTATACAAATGAATTTGACTTGATTTGACATACTAATCACATTGTGCAGTTTATCACTTTCAGCAGGAACATGTTTCGTAAGGCTCCTTTTACTTTGTTGGTAGCATTGTACTCCATGTTGACAGCTCTTAGACCATCATCTAGATGAGCTCAAGGTTCACATTTCAATCACATCTTCAACCATGACTTTGCCATCTTGAGTTAGGTAGATCGCTTCCTGTTGCAGCCATTTTGCTCAAGGTGAACCCACAATGCATGAAAACCTAAATTATTGTGTGTGCTGTAGCCATCTTGCGCAAGGTGTCCCCGCATTGTATTAAGAACTGATTTTTTTGTGTGTGTAAGCGTGTGTTTTGTGTGTGGGTGCAGTACCATTTTCGGCCACTAGGAGCAGCATAGAGCAAACACAGTTATACACAAAAATGTTGGTTTTTGTGCATCTTGGGGCTACCTTTGAAAATTTGACAGGACACTTCTTAGGTCATTTTATGACTAAATCAATGGTTAAATTCGTGGGGACCAGGTTTTGGCTCCCCACGCTATGATTGTGCTGTCAGATACTGGTCCTCACAATAGTGCAAAGACAAACACCCACACACACACGCACCCCCCCCCCCACACACACCCCTTCTTGCATTTGTTACCTTCTTAAGACCACCCATAAAATGCCTACTTTCCAGGACCACCCTTTCTAGACATCACAGGAACAAATGAAAGGCATCCTTGAACTTGGAAAAAAATCTATTTTAATTGTATCACAATATAACATTAGATTTTGCCTTTTTAAGACTACCCATAAAATGCCTACCTTTTTAAGACCACCCCAAAAAAAATGCCTACCTTTTTAAGACCACCCCCCCAAAAAATGCCTACCTTTTTAAGACCACCTTTTTTAGACATCATAGGAACAAATGAGACATCCCCGAATTAATATATATATAGATAGATAGATAAATAGATATATATTTATTAACAGTGTCACAATATTACCTAAGAATATAACCTTTAAAACCCCCAAATAAATACCTACCTTTTTTGGACAACACTTCCTTGGCATCACCAGAATTAAATACATCTCTCAACTTGGGTGTGGACAATGTATTTTAACAGTACCACATTTGGCAAATGTTAAATAAACCCTGACATGAACAAGCATTTTGCTTCCTTCAACAGCAAAAGCAAACGTTTGCTGCTCAAGTTGCAAATGTTAGCCGCGCAGTGAGGGGCTTAAAGCTCAATTCTCTTTAAAGTAAGCCATATGTTGGATCTAAATTAAACTAAATTAACTATCCTATTGATGTCGACGGTATGATGACACTTACACCTGTTTTTTTAAAATAAGTTACAAAAGAGCAACCACTAAATAAAAGAATAATATAATATGAATAATAAAAATAATAAATGAAGTAAATAGATCAAATTTGAGACAAGTCTGCAGTTTCTCCTACCGACTTATTATGTCATCAAAGGATGTCATTTATTATACGTAATAAATATATACATTATACAGTGTGTGCAGCACATTATACAGCGAGAAAGTAGTGGTGACCTGTGTCTATAGCCTCTGATCAGAAACAATCCTGTTGTGGACATAGAATTTAACGGCCTTCCAGTCCCTCTCAGCAAGGGCTCCCGGGGAAGCTGCGATGCATCTCTCGCAGTCTGCTTTTCCCGGGGTCTTACCCGTGCGTATAAAGTCCATCAAAGAGTGTTCAACAGCCTTAACCTCTTCAGTTGACCACTTTCGTTTGGGTCGATTCGTACCTTGAAAAGAGAGTAAAAACACTTAAAGCACAGATACTTTGGAAATTAAAGACATTCTTGACTTTCCTCCCTGCCCAATAGGTGTAGTCTCTGTGCCTATTGTTTTCCAAGAACTTGGGTTGACCTGAATAGGTTGTCAGTGAATATAATCGGGGCTGCGACGATATTACAAAAAATATATATTTTATAATATATAAAATAAATACATCACAATACATTTATCCTTATTGATAGCTTCTTTTTGTTCTCAAACAAATCACAGCCGACACATTTGTTGTTGATGCTACCAGCAAAAGAGGATTCTGAATTAATCATTAAAAAAACAGACAAGGCATTCCATTTGGAAGGTGAGGAAAGGAAAGGAAAATTCACTTCATGTTAATTAGGTGTTGAACTGTTCACTTGTGCAGTACGATTTCATTTACATTTTTTGTTGTTGTCTTTTCCTACCACACCAGCTTTAGGCTATCATCTTATTTTTCTTCTTAAGTTCTTTTACTCAGATTAACTAGGTAACTACAAGAGGAGTTTACGTCAACTCAGGGTGATCTGCAGGTCATTGCCTGTGAATATTCTCATTCATGCAGGTCATTTTATTCTGAAGGCATTGAATCAATTGCAACTGGACTGTTCTGTTTGACTAGGTTCACATTGAAGAGAAATGCAATCCGGATTGGATGTTTTTTTTTTGCCCATATATGACCTGCATCTTGTTTTTTGTGATAGTCTGATTAAGATTTTTTTCAAATCCAACCTGGGTTGCTTTTATATGTGGTCCTATTGGATTTTTTGCAAAGCAACCACAATCTGAACAGCCGGCTCACATATGTACATCCTTGATTTTACTGATTCGCTTCACGCAGGCATAGACAACTGTTTGATTGTCCGTGAATCTGCAAAGTTGTAATGAGTCACGGTATTGGCTTTATATTTATCTTTAATTTAATTCCACTTGAAACAAAGCAAAAAGTGCACATTTGTCATAACTGTAGTCACCACATAAACGGCAATGACGTAACATTATCTTTAGGGGTGTCTCCATGAAACATCAGGAGGTTATTTTCACATCTTAACACTATTTGTAAGGCAAAGGCAATGCAATGAGTAACTATCCCTGCCGAGCAGAAGAGACTGGACGTAGTAACTTGTGTCTGGCATGAAAAGGGTAAATGAGCATTTTGTTTCCCTCTTGCTATTCAGTTACAGTGTCTAGAAACTTCTACAACAATAATTTAATTTACATGTACAAGGCACAGGAGACCTAAAAATGATAGGACATTCTTACCTCGTGATCCTCGCTTCTGTCCAAGTTGTCCACCTTTCTTATCCTGAGGTGGAGGTTCCTCTCCTGGAAAATATTCATGGGAAATAAAATCATTTACAATGCATCACTAGCCTATTGTCATATCATTAAGTGGTGAAAACAAGGCATGAGTTAATATTTTCATTCTGGTACAATTTATCCACCCATTGGGCAACACTACTTGAGTAACATTGCCCTAGCTCGTTGCAAGAGGGCTCTTTTTTGCGAGTCGCTTTTTTTTTTTTTTTAATTTTCAAGTCAAAATTCTCAATTTTCAGCTCAATATATTCATTGTTTGGTGAGCCAGTGACATAAATGTAAAAGTCAAAGCCATGTTTCACACACCTGAATGCTGTTCTTCTCCAGGTTGTTGTTTTTGTCGAAGAACTGAAGCTCCGCCTGGAAAACATTCATAGAAAATGACCTCGGAGAAAGAATGAGCCTCTGCAACTTTTGTAATTGTATGCCCATCCAGCGTCACTGTACAGAAACATTCATAAAACAAAGCAATAAAATTCATGTCGAAACACAGGACACATAAAACAAAATTCTAGCCACCAGAGCCTTGATTCTGTCCAAGCTGTTGCTTTGAAGCACCTTTTCCAGGATCCTCCCCTGGAAAATAGTAATCAGGAGCAAAATGATGTAGATAGCTTGTCTAGCCTACTGACACCTCATAGGCAGAGAAAACATGGCAGAAATTCTCAAGATATATTGGTTCCGTTTATCAGCCCATTGGGCATCACTAGATCAGGAACATTCACCACCTATCTGTTGGTGAAAGTTATACAGCAACATTACTGTTAATAGAGCTGACGGACATATTTGACTGACATATTAGTTAGCGACCATCAGGACACGTAATCAACATGCAAAATTCTTACCTGCTGAGCCTTGCTTCTGTGCAAGCCGCCTCTGTTTTGAAGCACATTTCTTCTTCTGATTAACCTGTTCCCCTCCTGGCAAACATTCAATTTGGCACTGATGTTATTTTTACATGCAAACCGACCGTCAATGAAACATAACTTTAATTTACAAAAGAAATTTCTTGTCTGGCACACAAATCAGAAGAATACCTGACATATCTGCTGCAGCACCAAGATCATCATCTTGAGATGAAGAGCTTTCTTGCATTATGTCAGTTTGGTCTTTATGGTGACAAACAAAGGCAGATTAAGTCAAATACCAGTGAATTTAAATTATAGAGGTGGAAAGGCATCTTATCCTTAGAATAATTTTCTTACCATTGGGGCAAATCACGATTTGATCCAGGCTTTTTCCCTTAAATTCTCCTAGTCTGCCCTGTTCACAGGCCATCAAGACCTTGCTTATCTTTGCCAATTGCAAAGTTCCTTCGGGGAGGCGATAAAATTTTCTGTGCACCCTGATGTCATGTCCTAGAAAGTCTGCCAAAAGATCTTGTTCAGTGTCATTGAGATTGAGTACTCTTGAAAGAGTGGCCACTTGTTTTCTCAGTTTAGTGGAAGACAGAGTTGCAGGACTTTGGGCCCCACAGTTTTTAGCCAACTCCCGGATACAGTCAGACCCACGAAGTCTTGTTCCAAACCCTGGTCTAGCAAACAAATACATATTTTCACCAACACCACATGAGCTTCGCTCCTCAACAAGTAGCTCGAGAGACTGCACCATAGCAGGAGTTAAGATAATAGGCACCTTCCTGCCGCGCTTCCCACGAATTTCTACACGCTCAAAATGTTGGCAAAGCTTTTTTTCCAGTCCAGTCAGGGCGTCTCCAACATCCTCATTAAATGTTGACTTATCCCGTGTGATAAATACTTCTAAGCTCATCTTCGAGACTTCACCTTCGCGCCTTCTGTTGAAAAAGATTATCTGTGCTAATATAACTTTAACAAGATTGCTCCAATTCCTTGAGTTTTTTTCGTACAATAATTGCTGGTGATATTGTTTTTGCTTGTCCGCCATGTGCATGTGCATTTTTTTGACATCCTCTGCTAATGGTATGAGCTTCGGTTTGTTCCACTTCTTCTCCTCCAGTGTGCGGTACGCAGCAGAAGAAATCATTTCGTTCCAGGTTAGACTGTACATACGCCTAAACTCTTCGACCACCTGCCTCTTTTCGTTGTTTTGTGTTGAGAGGGCTACAGCCTCCATAATGTCTGCAACCCTCTGGATGCTTTGCCCTAGCTTTGTAGCTAGTGTGGGTTTCTCAAATGTATTGATCTGATCATCAAAGCCAGCTACTAATTTCACAGCTCGAATTACATGTTCAAAGTGTTGTGGATTACTATAATCCTCCAGTGTTTTTAGAGGGGTCACTGTCCTTCCGAAAATCACAAGTCTCCCCAGTCCTCGCATAATTTGGCGGATGTTGTCGTGCTGGGAAGCAGTTTCACGGTGCTTGTTGTACATTTTTTCTCCGACTTTCATGATGTATTTATCACCTTTAATAGCAAGGGTTATTTCATCTTGAGTCATCTTATTCACTAGGGCCCATACTTTCGTGCTCACATCTTTAGGTGCTGGTTGAGCAGAAGCACACAGTGATTGTATTCTTGTTTTCCCCGGTAATGTTCTGCGAACACTTTGTGCAAGCACGCACCGTTTCGCATGCTTCCACATAGACTTGCGCTTGAAGTACCCAAAGCATGCAAAACAATGCTGATAGTCCTTTGGATTGCTCTTGCCTTCACTTTGTTGTCTACAAGCTACCAGTGTCCCTTCTCCTTTCGTGAGTGCATCAATGTTTTGTGCTCGATTTCCCTGCTTGCGAAGGAGATCCAGCAGATTTCTCCTTTCCTTCGACTTTTTGGGATATATCACTGCATTGGCAACTTCACTTTTATCCTTATGTTTCCGTTCCAAGTGTCGTGCAATTTTTGATTGTGGTTCCCTGCAGTAAAGGCAGTAGTTTTTCTTCTGGTGGTATTTTTTAGATCCATCTACTTTTGTAACATTAGCTACAACAGGAGAATCACACTTTTTATCAGACCGTGCCTTATGATAGGATGTTTTAAATCTAGTGTAAGTCTTTTTCTTTCTTCTTTCAAACATAGAGTCATCTGTGTCGTCTTCTACTCGAGAAATTTTGATTCTCTTGTCACTCTTTTTCTGTCTTTTTTTGGTCTTCAGTCTTGATTCACCTGAATTGTCTTCTTCACTCACACTTAAGCAACTCTTATCACGCTTTTGGGGTCTTATTTTGGTCTTCACTCTTAGACTTGAATATCTCTTGTCACTCTTGCGCCTTTTTTTTGTCTTCAGTCTTCCATCATTAGAATCTTCATCTTCACTCAAACTTGAGCATCTCTTGTCGCTCTTTTTGTGTCTTTTCTTAATTTTCAATCTTGATACCCCTAAATCCTCTTTGTTGCTAGAAAACAACGTCAGATTGTCGTGCGTCCCTGTTTTTAGCTGGGGTTCATAAGAGTCTTCTTCCCTGGAATGTATTTTTTCATCTCTGCTTTGTTCTGATGATTCGTCAGAATTGGCCTCTGATGATGCTGGTACATACTCATCCCCACTGCTGTCATTGGAAAGTGACACTTCAGAGTTGTCCTCCAGCATTCCTTTGGTCAACTACAACAGGACAGAGACATAAGAATCAAAACAGATGCAACTTCACATCACAAGTCTTCCCTAAAATAGAATAATTTATTAAGCTGACAATACAAAAAGGACAATACAAAACAAAATTTGACTCCTGTGACTTCCATTTAAATCTGACAATTACAAATACAAGCATGTTCTGAAGAACATAGGAGCTATACTTACAAATACACTCTCTTCTCGTGTTAAGGGCGGAACCACTATTTCATCCTGCAACTGCCAAAATTGTAAAGGGAATTATTAGAATTTTAGTTCAAGCATTTTGAAAGTATAACAGACAATACACCAGATGTTATTATATATACATAACAGGCTATGTTACAGCTTGCGCTGTTGTGAAACTATATAAAGTTGTATTGTATAATTTAACATTATAGTATTACTATTTAAAATTAATAATAATTAAATATAAATATGTAAAAACCTTTTGGGGCTCGTTAACTTGTGGAAGAGAAGATAAACCGCAATCAATGGGGAAAAAAAATGGATGGATGGGGAGATAAAGGGCTGAACGATTTATCGTTTTGGGACCGAAATCTCAGACAACGCAATATCGAGATCGTCAAAGCTGCGGTTTGCGTCACACATTCACGAAGCAGATCACAAAAAAAAAAAAAGAAAAAAAAAAAAAAAGAAACAAAAGCCTTGTGCTGTTGTCCGAAGCCCCGAAAGTTATTTCTTTCCCCCCTGCTTGAGTGCGCAGCGCCAAGCTATCTTGCGCCGCTGGACTATGGACTTTATTTGTACTATAAGAAAGTCCGTGCACAGCAGCAGCATCAAGCTGTATAATGACAAATAAACGACCGCTCTAACACGTAGCGTTTTCTCAGAGGCGGCAAACAAAAAGCAAAGTATAGCGTTAGTTGTACAGTCGACTTTTCACAGAAGTCTGGTTAGAAACGCGTTAGGGTGGAAAGCCGGCAGCAATTAACATAAATGTTATCTTGCAATCAGTACGTATCTAGGCATAGACACAATAAGATGACGGCTATAATAGCAATATAGCAGACGCTCTGCGACCGGAACACGTAAACGGATGACTTAATCATGACGAAGAGGTCCGATGTCAAACGTATAGTAAATATTTATAATCTCATCAATAATATTTGCACCATAGAGTATTGGGTTTTGAGATCTACACAATAATAGGTCTCAAATGTATATATTTTAAGCAATTTTGCTTTGCTAAAGGGACAATGATTTCATTGACATAATCTGACATTTATGTACAAAGAAAATGTACATTAGTACAAAATGTAAAACAATTTGGGCTTTAAAAAATACATTTCAAATACACAATTACACATAAATACAAAAATACAAATTTATAAAACTATTTTTTAAAAACTTGGAAAAAACGGCCCTGCTCACGAAATCTCTGAAGTGTCTTTGCATTATTACAGTAATAGCTTTTATTGTTTTTACTGGTATAATGGCATGCTCTGTAATGTCTGTAAATGTCACTGTACATTATGCAGAAAATCGCAATCGTAATATCTGTCAGAAAAATGACAAGTTTTTCCTAAAATCATTCAGCCCCAGACAGAGAGAGAGAGAGAGAGAGAGAGATGTAAATTAATGTTACACTTGTCCATAAACAATCAGTATAAAGAGATTATTATGCAAGTTAGCAAAGAAAAAGGCTCGCTGAATATTAAGGAATGTGAGTGTGTTGCTCAGCTGGACAAATGTAAGGTTTTCCCCATGTGTTGAAATTAAATTAGATTACATTACAAAAATAAGGTTGAAAGCCAATTGAGAGCCAAAGGCAAAGTAAGTAAGTCTGTCTTTTTCTCTGTTAAAACAAAAATTAAACCAAAACAGAATAACATGAAAAAAATGTTGCCGGGGAGACCTCATTAAAAAATTTTCATGTTTTAATTTCCACTTTCCATTTTAAGATCTCAAATATAACATATCCTACCTTTACGTTCTGTTCAACATGACAGCTATCCATTACATCAGCAACTGCAACGAAATCACATGAGAGAAGAGCATTAACCAGGTTCCTAATGAGCTAACAGCAGCCATGTGCCTTTATTATAAACTTTCACCTCACCATGAAAATTATTAGAGTTAGCGCATCCGAGACAATAAAAATACATAAAGCCATGATCAGCCATGCTAAGTACACGAAACATCTTTCACTGAAGATGCACAACTACTTGGAACAAAGGTCACTCAGTAAAAGGATAAGTTTGGCTCAATTCCATCTGTTACATTATTTTATTTGTTGTAGTTTTCTGTCAGATTCTCAAGGAATATGGTTGAGGTAATTCAAACATTGGAGAAAGCCCTTGCGCGATGAAGAACCCACTTGTGGTAAAAGCCATCAATAACAAGCTTCCTGAATTTGTGAAGAAAGCAAAGCTTGTCTTTATGGTCAATCGAAAAAATAGTGTCACGTAAGTCAATCATTTTGATTATTATCTTGCATTTCTGAATGAGCAATAGGATAACCTCAAGAGACTTGAGCATCTCAAAAGCACATAAAAGCTCTGACAAGATGGATAACAAACTAACACACACAAAAAATGCTGCGACTAAATCCATAAATGATTGTGTTGTTTGTGGAGATGAGAATCACAAACACCATGACAAGATCCTACTGAAAATGTTTAAGGTCTGAAGACATGCCCAAAAAGAAGGTATTGCGAAACGGAATGATGTATGTGCCTTGAGAGGCACGTCCATGGTGGTGGGTGTAAAGACCAGTACATGTGCAAGAATAAAGACTGTATGAAAATGGGCTCTTCAGATCGCCACTACCTCCTTGGCTCCAAAAGTGAAGCTAAGAAATATGAACGAGGGAAAAGCACCGCAGGGAAAAGACAGCGGAAATAAAAGTCAAACAGAGAAACAAGAAAGATTCTGAAGTGAACGTTTTCCAGCTATAGCAGAAAGATGCAAAAAGGCTGTAAAAAGGCCTGGAATAAGGAATTCCACAATGTCAAACTTGGTGGTTCTCAAAGAAAGTGGACTGCAAGAGAGTCCAGTCCTGATGATGTTGTTGAAAGTCCTGACTAATGCAGGACAAAATAAAGTTCCTCTTACGTGCGGGTAATTGTGACACAAATCTAACACCATACTGTAGATCAGGCATAACCAAATGGCGGACCTCGGTCCGGATGCGGACTGACTGATGGTTCGGACTGGACCCATGACCAATTTATGATAAATGTACACGAACAGAATTTTGTTTCAGGCTACATTCGCAAATGTGGTCGCTTCTATTACGGTAAATGCGTCACTGATTTGAGCCAATCAAATCTTTTGTTTCTGATCCACTGCCAAATGTGCAGCAGACATGAAGAGAGTGCTTGCTCAAAAGTTAGCAAGGTCGATGCGTGTTGTTTTAAAAATGAATGGACGGAGAAATTGATGTTCATTCTGGCTTCAGCCGGTTTAAAACCAGTGTGCGTCATTTGCTCCGAAACCGTCGCACCAACACGAAGTGCCACTACGAAACAAGGCACTGCTCTTTTGCTCAAAGTTGTCTGCTGAAGTCTGAGGAGAGAGCACGCAAAAACATCGAACTTTGAGTGCAGTCTTGCGGATTTTTACATTTTCCATTTTCGTTTACAGCCAGCGGCATGCAAACGAATGTTCACTAAAAGTATCATTCATGGATTTTGGGCAAACATTAAAAAAAAAAAAAAGTTCAGTCAGGGCAGTTGCGAAGGAGTGCTAAAATGCGGCTAACAAAAATTATTTAAAGGAAAACACAAAGACCAGGTATGTGAAATAATCAACCAAATTCTAAGCCTTCCCTTTTTTTAGGCGGACAACTCTTTGATTTCAGGAAAAAAACGGGAAAAGACATTAACTCAATGCTCAGCAGTTGATTTATTTCTGCAGGAGATATTTTCCTTTTTTTTATCTGCAAGTGTCGCCCTTAAATCCTTTAACCTGGAGCCGCTTACATTTTCTTGAATGTGAAATAAACCCCTTATATTTATTTGACTGGGAAATGTGTTTAATGGTAACATTGTTAAATATTTAGTATATAAGTGTGCTCTATTTAAAATTACTCTAAATATTAAAACTATATAAAAATGTGAACATAGGCTAGACCAGTGATTCTCAAATTGTGGGGCGCGCCCATGCTGAGGGGGGCACGTGGGACCCTGAGGATGCTTTTTTTCCGCCGTGGTATGGCTGAATGATGCATTGTTTTAGGACCGAAAAAGGCGATCTCAAACAACACGAGTTTGAGCCCTTTGACTCTAATTTTTGTCTTTTCTATATTATGTACATTTTAATAACTGTGTTTGGTTTGGTAAAAAAAAAAAAAAAAAAAAAAACTAAATATTTATCATCTCATCAATATTTGCACAACAGAGTACTGTATTTTGAACTCCTCACAATAATAGTCCTAAAATTTATATTTCTTATCAATTTAGCTTTGTTAAGGGATATTGTATTGACAATCTAACATCAACATACAAAGAACATGCACATTAGTACAAAATGTAAAAAAAAAATTGGTGGGGGGGCGCGAATTGTTTTCTTCTTGGTAGGAGGGGCGTGACAGGATATAATTGAGAAGCACTGGGCTAGACAATAAGGGAAGTAGGACTTTGATTCGAACCTTTTGATTGGAAGAAATTTTAGTAGTGGGCCTCTGTGACTTTTAATTGAATACCCCTGCTGTAGATTCTGCCTACAGCACGGAGAATGCAGGGATCTGTGATTTATTCCTGATTTTGATTAATTGAACAGTTTATCAAACGCATTTTGTAGTGATATTGATTACTGGCCTATCCTGACACAAATTAGATTTACCCCACCACTAAGCCCCCACCACCCCTTCGTCCCCCAACTCACCTGCGCCGTCAAAAGTGTCACCACTGGAAAAGAAATCTGTGCCTTCCTCCTGTAAACAGTGACACAATCAAAGATCATCAGATCACAGAACTACTTTCACTTTACAGCCTCAGACATTTTAAGTGTTGCTTACCAGGAGTGTTAAACTCACTACACTTCACATATAGCATAATTTGTAGTAATATTTACTTGAAAAAAAACTTGTCAAGTTTTTCAAGTAAATATCACTCCCCAATATTTGCAGTGTATAGTTTTAACCCCTGGCTTACACAACCATTGGGCTATCATATTAATCAGTTTGGTCATTCAGTTTTAACAGACTAAAAATCAAATAATTTATTGTGTCATAAGGTGGCTTTTACCAAAATATACCGTATCTCAATGAACAATATCTAGAGCACCTACGCGAAACAGGCCTATACTAAAAAAGTACAATGACGCATGTAAAAAAAAAAAAGTAAACCGCATGACAATGGAAGGAAGATGAACTAATCATCATCATCCATCATCATCCTGTCCTCTGCTTCTTTCTCTTTCGCACTCATCGTGCATTCTACTTTACACAGACTTTAGAAGCTTCATTATAACGTGTATTTCACAAAAACAATAAACCAAATTAATGGATTCAACTGTTTTACTCGACGCTGGCGCGTGTACAGGCCGCTTATTAACAAATAACTTAGCATTAAATATGCGGCAACCATCCTGGAGAAGTTCCACCACACTGACACAAAGTTAGCTCATTTTACATTGCTCGAACTCCCGTGTGAAAATTGAAGGCAAGTAAAAAGGGAATACAAAAATAAAACACTTACCATTTCTCTTGAATGCCCGGCAGCTTGAGCCCAATGTCCTGTACTCTCGATGCTTGTGGTTAGTCGAGCGAATTTGCCGATAAGCAGGTGAGCGGTCGAAAAGGGAGTGCTTGTTTTTAACACAGCACACACCACCGTAACAGCGAACGTAGTTATCAAGAGCAAAAAAGAGAAACTGGTTAAGATTTTTCAATCCATTATGCGGCCAAGAACTCATGATAACTTATATCTCGTCATGATATGTTTTTTCTTGAAACGACAAGTGATCGGTGAATGGGGAGGAGGGGGCAATTGTTCGACTTCGCACCAGTAACGGGAGAAAGATAGTACGTTTGGGGACCTCTCTGTTCCACACAAGCATACAAGTAAAAGAGACACACAAGCGGCTGTCCAGTTAAATCGCAGCCGCAACACGGCCACCAAATTAGTTATTAGTTATTTTTTGTACTACTACCTGAGCTTGCTTAGTTGTTTTACTTACTTTCTATTTGGTCTGTTTTAGACATCAGAAATGTAATTATGGTAAACACATACTTCAAATCAATTACCCCCCACGCCCATTTATTTTTCAATGCAAGTTACAGTACAGTAAAAGAATTTCTCAAACAGTTGAGGGAGTTCAAGAAGGAGTGAAAGTGCCAAAATTAATTAAACAAATACACCATGAAATGTTTAATTAAAATTATCAATAACAAATTCGATGTTTAATTTATTAATTAAATGTAGAATAAAATAAATAAATGTGTAAACCCGGTTAGTAAAATATGGGTGAATCAACGTTGCAATATGATTTATATATATATATAGAGAGATATATAGAGATAGATAGATAGATAGATAGATAGATAGATAGAAAGATAGATATAAATATATATATATAAATATATATATAAAAATATATATATAAATATATATCAGATCCAAGAGGAGCAGTGCAGTTTTCGTCCTGGCCTTGGAACAGTGGACCATCTCTACACTCTCTGCAGGGTGCATGGGAGTTCGCCCAACCAGTCTACATGTGTTTTGTGGACTTGGAGAAGGCGTTCGACCGTGTCCCACGGGGAGTTCTGTGGAGCGTGCTTCGGGAGTACGGGGTACAGAGCCCCTTGATACGGGCAGTTGGTTTCCTGTACCACCGATGTCAGAGTTTGGTCCGCATTGCCGGCAGTCAGTCGGATTCGTTTCCAGTGAGGGTTGGACTCTGCCAAGGCTGCCCTTTGTCACAGATTCTGTTCATAACTTTTATGGACAGAATTTCTAGGCGCAGTCGAGGCGATGAGGGGATCCGGTTTGGTGACCTGAGTATTTCATCGCTGCTTTTCGCAGATGATGTGGTACTGTTGGCTTCCTCAGGCCGTGATCTCCAACTCTCACTGGAGCGGTTCGCAGCCGAGTGTGAAGCAGTTGGGATGAAGATCAGCACCTCAAAATCTGAGACCATGGTTCTCAGCCGGAAAAGGGTGGAGTGTCCTCTCCAGGTCGGGGAGGAGATCCTGCCCCAAGTGGAGGAGTTTAAGTATCTTGGGGTCTTGTTCACGAGTGGGGGGAGGATGGAGCGGGAGATTGACAGGCGGATCGGTGCAGCCTCCGCTGTGATGCGGACGCTGTATCGGTCTGTCGTGGTGAAGAGGGAGCTGAGCCAAAAGGCGTGGCTCTCAATTTACCGGTCGATCTACGTTCCTACCCTCACCTATGGTCACGAGCTGTGGGTCGCGACCGAAAGAACAAGATCTCGGGAACAAGCGGCCGAAAAGAGTTTCCTCCGCAGGGTGTCTGGGCTCTCCCTTAGAGATAGGGTGAGAAGCTCGGCCATCCGGGAGGGACTCAGTGTCGAGCCGCTGCTCCTCCACGTAGAGAGGAGCCAGATGAGGTGGCTCGGGCATCTGTTTAAGATGCCTCCTGGACGCCTCCCTGGTGAGGTGTTCCGGGCATGTCCCACTGGCAGGAGGCCCAGAGGACGACCCAAGACACGCTGGAGAGACTACGTCTCCCGGCTGGCCTGGGAACGCCTGGGCATCCCTCCGGCAGAGCTGGAAGATGTGGCTGGGGAGCGGGAAGTCTGGGCTTCCCTGCTGAAGCTGCTGCCCCCGCGACCCGACCCCGGGTATATAGAGATATAGATCCGTTGGCACACCATTATGATGAAAATATGTTTGTTTTTAACTTGAAAAAGACAAGTCATTGGTGTAGGTGGGGGAGGGGCATAGTCCTTGTGAGGACCACTCTGAGTTTCACACACATGTAGAGGCCTGATTGAGGCACAAAAAGCTGCTGCCCAGTTACATTGTAGCTACTACACGGCCACCATTTTGTTCATGTTGTACGACTACCTGAACTTGCTCAGTTTACTTATTTTCTAATGTTTTGTTTTGTTATGATCAGTAATATAGTTACAATACTCCATACAGGTTCAAATGTACCCCCCCCCAATGTATTTTTTTCCATGCAAGTTAAAGTGGAGTAAAACAACTGTTCAACAATTGTTGTCTTATGTATTCCAAAGCTAATTATGCATTAGGGCCCAGAGAGAAAAGAAATGTCTCAAACACAGCAAGCGAAGTGGCTGAGTAACATCTCGCAGAACTCTATGGCCACAAGCTAGCTAGCAGAGGAGTCGGTTAACATCCTAAGGCAAACCCTGATTGGTGATATTCATGGAAGCGAATAATAAATTGTTTGCTGCTGTAATTGGGAATGGAATAATGCCCGAGTTGAATAAGCTATTTGCTTGATAAAGGCATATTGAGAGTCGGAGGACGACTAAATAGGCTAGGAATGCCAGAAGGCCTGAAGCACCCAATCCTTCTCCCAAAGGGACACCACGTGTCAAGACTCCTGATGGAACATACTCACAGGCAAGTGGGGCATAGTGGGAGGAATCACACGCTATCAGTATTAAGACAGAAATATTGGATCCCCTGTGCCAACACTCTTTGCCGAAAGGTCATCCACGACTGTGCAGTATGCAGGAGGCTAAGAGGCAGTACTGGTGAGCAGAAGATGGCAGACTTACCAACAGACAGGATCACTCCGGATCTGCCACCATTTACTAATGTTGGAGTTGATTACCGTATTTTCGCAGTCATAAGGCGCACTTTAAAGTCACAAAAATTCCCCTTAACAAACAAAGCGCCTTGTCAGTCGATGCGTCCATTAAATGGACAAAGTACCACTCACGTCCATCAGCCCTTGTCATCAACGAGCTGTTGGAAGTGCATGTTAGCACACCCTGCTGGGCAAAGAGTGAATTGTTCATGTTTACAATCGACCGTGACAAATACACTATCTGACTATAATGTTTGGGTGATGGTGTTGGAAAAAGCTGGACAAAGGGCAGCTGTCCACAATGTTTTAGTCTGTCTTATCATTTATGTTATTGCAAGCAAGAAACGTCCCAGGTTTAGACAACAGACAAAAAGTCCAAAGCATAACAGCACATCTCTTTAAACAGCCATGCAAATCTCTCTAAACAGCTATGGGATTGTGGGTCTCTGCTCCCAGAATGCATTGCTTGAATTAGCTAAGGCTGAGTGGCTTTTGTGTTATTTTAATTTTTTTGGGTATATTGATGGCATGAGAGATACATGTTTGTGTTAATCTTATTTCTATGTTTCATTGTTTGCTTGTATGATGAGTTTTTTATTTTTTTTTTAAACCGTGACTCTAAGGAGTGTGGTAAGCAGCCAAGTCCCTCCCCTGACGTTGCTTTGTAGGCTATTGCCAATGCACCTAATATTGGCCTGAGCCATTGTCAATGTCAGCTATTGTCAATAGAGACTTGGCGTCTGCTGGGGTGATTGCTTATGTTATTGGGGCATAGTAGGCTGCTATCGGCTGTGTCAGTGTGGGCAGCTCTGCCAAGTTCATGCTATGCTAACAGCAGCTGTGCTATCGTCTTGTCAGGCGGTGCGTCCAGTATATGTTACAAAGACAGAAATAGCGCCCTCAACAGGTGTTGCGCCCTTTGACACGGCGCGTCTTTTGGGTGCGAAAATACGGTATTTCGGCCCCATTGAAATCAAGCGTGGGAGGAGCATAATGAAACGGTATGGAGTCCTCTTCACATGTTTGGCCAGCCGTGCAATGCACCTTGAAGTGGCCCATTCGCTTGATACAGATTCTTGCATAAACGCTCTCAGACGCTTTATTTGTCGACGAGGTCAAGTGAATGAACTACGATCCGACAACGGGACTAATTTTGTCTCTGCAGAAAGAGAATTGAAGGAAGCGATTGGGGAATGGAATCAGGATCAGATCACCCAAGCCATGCAGCAGAAGGGCGTAAGGTGGACCTTCAATCCCCCTGCCGCTGCCCACCATGGAGGCGTGTGGGAAAGATTAATCAGGATATTGAAAAGGACTTTGCTTTCCATTACAAGGCAGCAAATTCTGGACGATGAGAGCCTTGTCACTGTCATCTGTGAGGTGGAAGCCATCCTTAATAGCCGTCCATTGACCACCCTGTCCGATGATCCTAACGATTTGGAACCTCTGACCCCAAATCACCTCCTGCTATTAAAGGCAAAGCCTTTGCTGCCACCTGGACTCTTCAAGCAAACCGATTCATATGCCAGACGACGCTGGCGACAAGTACAGTATATAGCAGATTTGTTCTGGTCCAGATGGGTAAAGGAATACCTTCCACTTATGCAAGAACGCCATAAATGGAGCAGAAGCAGAAGAAACTTTGTTAAAGGAGATGTTGTGCTGATTGCTGATGCCAACTCCCCAAGAGGATCTTGGGTTATTGCCAGAGTGGTAGATACAAACCCTGATCAAAGAGGAACTGTAAGAAGTGTGAAACTTCAGACGCCGACCAGTATTATAGGGAGACCGATAACCAAGATCTGTCTGCTGGTTCCAGCTAGTCAATGACGCACCTTATCGAAAGTGCGATTGGCCAAATTGGTATTTATTTATATTGTACGATGCTCCAAATTTTGAGTATTATTATTTCGCTTTGCCCATAATAATAGGGGCCGGTATGTTGGAGCAGTTTTCTTTTGAGTAATGCAGTATGGCAACACCACCACTAGGGCAATTGATGACGTCAGCACTGGTTGCGTTCATCCATAAATAACGAATGCAGGACAGGTGGGGGAACGCTGGTCGGATACTGTTTTTCAACCGCACTTACAAAGACGCATTATTTATGTACAAACTGGAAGATAGAAGATAGTATATTGTATTGATTACCGCATATGCGCGTATGTTTTTGATTTGAAGTTTGGAAGACCGTAGCCATTGATATATTTATTTGATTTACTTGACTTCACGGCATGACATCTGGACTGAAATGACTACGATTAAGACTAACCCTTGACTGTTTGACGTAACATACATAACTACACATCAACATCAAGACCAGTGAAGCCGAGCGAACGTCATCGCAACTTCAACTCATGGTGAGTGAGTGCGCGTTAAAACTTTCTTTAGCCAGCGTATCATTGAAACGGCAGTAACACTAGTGTCATTGGAGCCGACGTGTATCACTATATCTGAATAGCTAGCGTTGTTTGCACTGCGCTGGTGTCTAGGTCTCTTGCGTGCTAGCTCCATAAGATTAGCTTCAATGTCGGGTGCTCTGGCCCCAGCAATACACATTCTGTGGTTGGATTTTCAAGCTTAATGTATCGAGTAATTGAGTCACCTTTCACTAAAGTGCGGGAGCCAGGAGACCGAGGTGGAATGGAACTGCTCTGTGTCTTAACAGGCTCAACGCGATTAGCAAGCCATTTACGGCCAATGCTAACCGGTGCTGTCCGCCACATTTACGCTTACCACATTACTCTGCTCTAGCTGGCGGACACGTCCCTCTAGCAGCGAGAGTCTTTCCATGAGAATGGTGCAAGTGTTGCATGTGGTGGTGCACGAAACCATAGTTGCGTTTACTCGCCCGGTGGATGAAAGCAGACGAACAGATGTCGCGCCGAAAGTGACGTCACGGGTTGCGTCTCCTCAGAGTTCGTTCGTGCCTCAGCTTGGTTGATACATTACCAACACATACCTGTCAGGGCACAATAGTGACATTGAGAAAACGTTCTCGGTGCACAGCCTCTCTTGCGTCATCGCTAACTGACTGTTCTTCCACGGTCGTTCACCATCTCCATATGAGACTGTCAAGTTTGGTGAGTTTTCGTGTATGTTTAGGGGGTCAAAAATGCGATCGAACGATCGGAAAATAGAAAAAAAAATAATAACTAGCGCTGCAAGCAGCGATAAAGGGCCCTCGCAGCCCTGGCAACGTTGGGGTACCGGCACGTTGGAAATGTGAAATATTTACGAGAAAAAACGTGAGGAATCCTCACAAGGAATTTTTGTGGAGTTAAAGTTCAAGCAGTTTTTGTTGTCAAAGCCTCGTCCATGTTTTAAGTAAATTCAAAATGGCCGACTTCCTGTCAATTTAGAATGTGGCTCCCAGACACTTCTTATTATGTCTTGGCTTTATACATGCATCATCAAATTTTCAAAAAGTTTGAAGAAACACAGATCCAGGGCTGTTTTTTTTCAAATGTTCAAGGCGGCGATAGCGAGCCATTTAAAAAAAATTAAACAACAAACTAATAAAATATTGATGAATTTGCCAGGCCTGATTTTTCATGAGTTTTCATTTAAATTTCGAACCTCAAAATAAGCAAACTTGTTAACCTACTCTGAGAAAAATATCAACAAAAATAACTTGTATTTGCTTTAACCAGTAAGTGGCACTACCACTACGATGAAAAATAAGTTGGTAGATGTCTTCAGGATTGGACTATCCTTAAATTTGAAAATATTATAGAAGTTAGGATCATTTGATTCATGTTACGGTAGCTTTTGTTGCCACAGAGATTAATAAATTTCTGCAGCACCGTAATGGCTACGCCCTTTGCTGAAAAGTCACAAAATTCAGCATAGACTAAGATCAACGTCTTGAGGCTGTTCTGACAAATGTTCAGTCAGCTTCCTGAAAAGGGATCCGTGCAGCATATTAAAATGTAAAAAAAATCTATTGTTTTGAAACCATGAGGTGGACCTGTGTGTATAATAGTATAATAATATATAGATGTCTTCAGGTCGGGACGTTTTATGTACAGGGTAAGTTTGGGATTTTTTTAGAGCATGAGCAGGGGAGTTTTTAAGCATTTAGTCCATTGTGGTGAACCGCCCCCATTTAAGTAAATTCAAAATGGCCGACTTCCTGTAAAACCTAGCGCATGGCTCCAAGAGACTTTTTGGTAGGTCTTGGCCTTATACATACTCCATCGAATTTACAAAAAGTAGGTGAATCACTCAACCACGGCTGATGTTTTTGAATATTTCTAGAGGGCCATGGCAAGCCATTTTAAAAAAGCTGCACATTCCATTCCGCAGGATTGCTATGGTCATTGTGGGTCCTTTGACAAAAAGCAGTGGTGTAGTGTGTGACAACGCCACACGTTTCCCAGAGGCATTTCCATTGCGCACAATCACTGCTCCGGCAGTACTTTGTGCCTTGGTGCAACTCCTTTCCAGAGTTGGCATACCAGATGAGATTCTAACAGACCAGGGAACCAATTTCACTTCAAGGTTAATGCAACTGTTCAACAAACAACTGGGCATCTCCGCCATCAAAACCACTCCATACCACCCACAGACTGATGGACTAGTGGAAAGGTTCAATCAGACCTTAAAGAAGATGCTCCAGAAATTTTTGGATGATACTGGAAAAGACTGGGACCGGTGGCTGCCCTTTTTGCTGTTTGCCTATCGCGAAGTTCCTCAGGCGTCAACAGGTTTCTCTCCCTTTGAACTCTTGCATGCTTGGGAGGTTCAGGGGCCATTGGACTTGCTCCGAAAGGCCTAGGAGGCACCTTCCACCACGTCAAGTGATCGGGGGGTGGTGAAATTTGTGCTGGAAATGAGGGATAGACTGGCCAGGTACCAGTAGGAGGCAGAGGTCAACCTGCGGGAGGCCCAGAAAAGCCAGAAGACCTGGTATGACCAGCAAGCTCGCCACCGGGAGTTTAAACCCGGCCAAAAAGTATTGCGGCTTCTCCCCACATGCAACAACAAGCTTTTAGTAAAGTGGCAGGGGCCATATGAGGTCACCCGGAAGATGGGTCCAGTGACCTATGAGATTTTCCATCCGGAGAAGAAAAAAAATAAACATACTTATCATGTGAACCTCCTCAAAGAGTGGAAGGAGCGTTCAAACCAGGCTCCAAAGGAGGTCATACTCGCGCGGAAGGTGGAGGAGGACGACGACGACGAGGACGACGACGACAATGATGATGATGATGATGACGAGGCAGAGCTGGAGTCCTCGACGACGACAGATGCGCCTGCACTGGCACATCTGAAACCCAAGCAAGTCACAGAGATGTGCTTAATTTTCAAGACGGTGCCTTCTCTTTTTTCCGCCAGCCCAGGGAAGACGACGGTGGTAGAACACGTCATTCGTCTCAAAGAAGGATTACCAATTCGTCAGCGCCCCTACCGAGTTCCGCAACACTTGGTGGAGAGACTAGCCAAGGAGCTCCAGGAAATGCTGAAGCTTGGAGTCATTGAGCCTTCCAAGTCGGAGTGGTGCAGTCCGGTGGTTATCATCTCCAAGAAAGATGTGTGCTGATTTAGAAAGAGAGTGAAAGACGTTTAAGAGAAGAAGCAGAAAGTACTTAATATGGAGATAAAGAAAGACGAAGAAACAGGAGCGAGAAAAAAAGGAGGAAATGCACCAGCCGAGGATCAAAGAGACAGTGACAGTGAAAAAGGAAGTCAGGGTGAGAGAGCTGAGGAGGCGGGCCAGCGAGAAAAGGAGCCGGGATTGCCTCAACAAGTGGACAACAGCGCCCTGGGAAGCCTGCCACAAGAGATGAATGCAAAGCGGCCTGCCAAACAATCACACCAATCCAAGATAATATGCGTAAATGGGCTGCGGGCCTCACGACCACCCCGTCAGCACCGATCTTCTACCAAGGACGTGGAAGAGGAAGAGGACACCTGCCAACAAAAGACGACGTCTGCTACAACTGTAGGAAACATGGCCATTTAGCTCGAAACTGCCGTCAACCACCCAGGAAATTACAATTTACACAGACAGAATCAAGTTTGATAAGAAATTTGTGATTTGTCAGGACCAGTCGTGAAAGCAACGCAGGATCACGTGACGTAAAAAACAAACATAAAAAGCAAGTGGAGAAGCAGTTCTACATCAACGTGCGTTTTACTTATTAGGCCGTGATACACTGACACAATTGGACCTTAATATCAGAGTCAATAAGCAAGGGCGAATTCAAACAAACGTCAAAACTTTAAAAGGGCACATTATTATCGGTTGCTACATTTGGAAGAACAAAATAGGACGTCAATAAATTATTAGAAGTAGCTCACAATAGAGTCTGTTTGGGCGATGGCGTGCAACACATGGTTAGTCTGCAAGGGACTATCAGATAACATGTATCAAAAGTAAGTGACTTACTGAGGCCTCATTTCGATTCAAAAAGGGCGCATTGTCAGTGATAAGCAAAAAGAAAAAACTGTGCCAAAGCCTTAAAACCAATAAAAGAGAAGTAAATGATGTCTTTGAAAGAAGTGTGCAATTATTGTCGGGCATGGATTGCAAATTACTCAGAATACTCAAGAATACAAGATGGCGGCGCGCATAGACGCAGCGGCTAACGGCTCTCCCTCCCGCACTAACTATTCTCTTATTTATCGAATTTATATATTTATCTGAATTATTGTTGTATTGCACTGGAGAGGGGAACTCTCTAATATCGTTGCACACTTGAGTACAATGACAAAGGGATTTCTGATTTCTGAAATTACACGACCATTGCTGGACATCATTTATGACAAGCCAATGACAAAAAATAGTTTGAACACTTGCGGCTGACAAAGCTTTTGAACTTGTCACGCATGAAATCATTGATTACAATGTATTAGCATTACCAACTTGATATTTAATTGATAAATTGAGTCATGGGAACTCCCATGTCTCAACAGGGGGGGGATGATGATTGATATCCATAGTATGATGATTGATATAATTGATATCCATAGTATGATGATTGATAGCCATAGTACAGGACATTTGCTGTACCACTAGTTCTACAAATAAAATAAAAAATAAAAATAAAAAAATTGTAGGTCATGTCTAGTGTGTAGTAAACATAATGTTCAAGGGAAGATGAGACCAAAAAGAAGATTGTATTGACAAAGCATCTTAACGCACTACCAAATTACTATGAGCCATTTGAGCAAACAGTGACTGCAAAAAATGACTTCACTAGCCTAGGTTACTGAAGGAACCAGGGCAAAGTGAATCCATTTGTATATTAGTCACAACAATTGGATCCCGTGGCGAGAGCCACGTCAGAGTGTGATCAAGCAGTCCTGACCGCTGCTTTAAGGAATCCAAAAATGACATCCTTGTCCACCACATTCACATTGCACGGCGACCTAATTGTCACAGGGACACATTACACTGATAAGGTGGGGTGCGCTCTGCGTCATTTTTTCCCGCACCAGTAGAACATGCCTCACGACTGTGGAGGCCGCATCCAAATTGCCACCAAGCCGCGACCTGACCTTTTGGACACTTTTCTCCCGACTGGAGAGACATTTTTTTTAGGATTGCAAATTGAAATTTAGTTTCAAGGGATATTAAAATCTGTATGTTCAGGACAAGCAGCAGAATGTTTTGCACTGATTCAGGCTTGTAAGACACAAAACCAGGTGCACATTCCAGACTGATAAGAAGTAGAAGCGTTTGAGAACCAAGGTCACAAAACAGATAACTTGTTAGAGAGAAATTGTTAGAATAAGCAGGAAGAGCGTAGGCGGGTGTGAGAAAGTCAAAGTTTGAACAGCAAACTTGACAATTTGATCTCACACCAGGAAAAATGCACCACTATTTGAACGCACACATTGGGATAACAAAGGTGCAAACATTGCTGAGGACAGGTTCCGCAAATTGGTAGATGGCAAATCCTGGCTGCCTAATTCATTGGTTTAAAGGAGTAACAAGAGTGACACATGAGCGTAGCTTGGTTCCTCTCTGGCCTTGGCCATTTCAATAAGCTCGCCCAAAAGGAGTCAGGACATTTAAACCTGACAGTGGCACTACCACTACGATCAAAAATAAGTTGCTAGAGGTCTCAATGGCT
>NW_028283845.1:0-93895 GCF_059441095.1 Idiotropiscis lumnitzeri
ACTCAACCAGAGCTGCTTTTTTTTAACATTTCTGGAGGGCCATGGCGAGCCATTTCAAAAAAGCTGCACAACTAACGTATAAAATATTGATAAATTTGCTCGGCCTGATGTGTGTGTAAAGTTTTACGAGTTGTCGTTCATATTTAGAACCTCATAATCAGCTTTGTTTTATTGCTGAACAGTGCAATGCCACTCCCACAACTTTTCACGAAAAATCACGAATTTCGTATTGTGACATCCTCATGGCCGAAACAGTCATCCGAGCATATATGAGGGCGACCTTGTTGAGTTGCACGGAGAAAAACATCCAAGAAAATAACTTGTATTAGCTTTTACCAGTTGGTGGCGCTACTACTACGATGTAAAATAAGTTGGTAGATGTCTTCAGGGCTGAAGTATCCTCAAATGTGTACAACTTCGAGAAGATAGGATCATCTGAGTCATGTTGCCGGAGCTTTTGTTGCCACAGAGTACAATCGGACTTTTCAGCACCTTAATAGCCACGCCTTTTGCCAAAACGTCACAAAATTCGGCAGAGAGTAAGATCATTGTCTTAAGTCTTTTCTGACTAATTTTCAGTCGGATTCGTCAAAAGGGCACCATGCAGTACGTGAAAATTAAAATAAAAACAAATTTTTGATTCCACTTGGCGGCACTGTGTGTATAACAAAATAATAACATTAAGATGTCTTCAGGTCGGGACGTTTTATTTACAGGTGAAGGTTTGGATTTTTAGGAGCATGTGCAGGGGAGTTATTAAGCATTCATTTATTTGTATTAGGTTCATTTTGTCTTCTTATTATTGATATTTGACTGATTCATTAAAAGCAGACAATTATGTTTTAGGTTAATTTTTTACCTGACATGTTTCGGCGAGTCTTTCGCCTTCTTCAGAGTGTCGCATGATGGTGTCTTGAGCTGATGTTCCATGAGGGTGTGACTTACCTGTCAAAAAAATGAAAAAATCAGAGCAGTAAAAGAACAAGCACAACATGAACATTACAAATCAGCAATCACTGACCACTGCAAAAGGGAAAACCACATCATGGACCGGGAGAAGGGCAGGGTCATCCGCACAGAAGAGAACAAACAACAGCGCTGGATCAGAGAGGCCATTGAGATCTGCAAGCGAGGCATAAAAACCATGAACAGAGACAAGGGAGCCTTCATCCTCTCTACCACCTGGACCAGCATCTTGGCGGAGTGAACGGACAGCGGGGGGCGTGACTTGCCTTCATTCTTGTGACAGGTAAGTCACGCCCTCATGGAACATCAGCTGATAAAGACGGGTCACAAGACACCATCATGTGACACTCTGAAGAAGGCGAAAGACTTTCGTATTGTGACATGCTCAAGGCCTAAACACTCATCCGAGCAAATATAAGGTAGATTTTGTTAACCTGCCCGGAGAAAAACATCAACGAAAATAATTTGTATTTGTTTTAACCAGTTGGTGGCGCTACCACTGCGATCAAAAATAAGTTGGCAGCCGTCTTCAGGGCCTGAATATCCTCAAATGTGAAAGATTTCCAGAAGATGGATCATCTGAATCATTTTGCAGGAACTTTTGTTGCCACGGAGAATAATCAGACTCTGCGGCACCGTAATAGCCACGCCCTTTGAAGGAAAGTCATAAAAATAGGGATAGAGTAAGATCAATGTCTTGAGTCTTTTCTAGCCAATTTTCAGTCGGATTCGTTAAAAGGGCACCGTGCAGTACGTCAAAATGTAAACATTTATATTGATTGGCGCAAGGTGTATAACTGAATATAAACATATAGATGTCTTCAGGTACCGACTCTTTATGTACATGTGAAGTTTTGGATTTTTAGCAGCACGGGCAGGAGAGTTATTAAGCATTTTGTCCATTGCGGCGAAGGAAATCTTAAGTGAAAACTTTGAAGCCCCGCCCCCGTCATATAGTATTTCGGAAACAAAAAATTTTAGCCCCAGTGTTTGTCCCAGGTCTTAAGATGCTCCAGACAGAACTTTAAGGCAATCAGATGAAGCCTTTAGGATCAGGGTGCAAAAGAATGACCCCTGTAAACATGCAAAAAAGGGCAAAAGTCGGACTTTCAAAAATTCATAACTCACTTCCTGTTCATATTAGACGTTAAAAAATATCAAATTTTTCGCCATGCCCGATGAGACTGCCAAGTTTGGTGAGTTTTTGTGCATGTTTCGGGGGTCAAAAATGCGATCGAACAATCGGAAAAATAATAATAATAATAATTTCTACAAAAACAATAGGGACTTCGCAGCGGTCGCTGCTCAGGCCCTAATAATAATAATAATAATAATAATAATAATAATAAAAGTAATAATATTTTCTACAAAAACAATAGGGACCTCGCCGCGGTCGCTGCTCGGGCCCCAATAATAATTTCTACACAAAGTCCATTGTGGAGACCCGCCCCCTTTTAAGTAAATTCAAAATGGCCGACTTCCTGTAAAACCTAGCTCATTGCTCCAAGAGACTTTTTTGTAGGTCTTGGTCTTATACATACAGTGAACCCTCGCTACTTCGAGGTTCACCTTTCGCGGGTTCAGTGCTTCGCGGGTCTAAAAAATATTCGGGGGCATTGTAGTTTCGCCGAGCGGCACGACGGGGCGCTGGAGCGGTTAGACGGCCGGCGTGCGCCGAAGAAGAGCGTGGGCGAAGAGGAGAGTGGACGAAGAAGAGCACGTTCCCCCGGACACGATCGGTGGCGACGTTTCGCGCGGTTCGGACCGTACCAGAGCTCCGGCCGGCGTGCGTGGCAGTTAAGCCGTAGAGGAGCACCTTCCCCGGGCACGGGCGGTTCCAAGCGGCCCCTGAGTTTAACCGAATGGAAGCTCCGGAGGAGGAGGGCATGCTCGCGTCACAGTAAGCCGAAGAGGAGCACCTTCCCCGGGCACGGGCGGTTCCAAGCGGCCCCTAAGTTTAACCGAATGGAAGCTCCGGAGGAGGAGGGCATGCTCGCGTCACAGTAAGCCGAAGAGGAGCACCTTCCCCGGGCACGGGCGGTGCCAAGCGGCCCCTAAGTTTAACCGAATGGAAGCTCCGGGGGAGGAGGGCGGGCGTGTGTCACAGTTAAGCCGAATTGGAGCACCTCTTCTGCCGGGCACAAGCGGAGCGCGAGGCTGTCAGTTATGAATGAATAAATGAATAAATAAATAAAGAATGCCACCTTTCATTTCACAGGGCACACCGGACGGCGTACCAGCAGGTAAAAGTCGGAGTAATTAAATAAATACAAAAAGAATGGTTGGGGAATAAAAAAATAATAAGTTTTAATAATAATTTGTTTTTTTTGTTATAACATGAATTTCACTCTCTCTCTCTCTCTCTCCCCCCGTATATATATATATATATATATATATATATATATATATATATATATATATATATATATATATATTTATATATTTATTATATATTTTTTTTAAGCATTTTTGAAGGTGCGCCGCTACTTCGCGGATTTTCAGTTTTCGCGGGTGGTCTCGGTCCCCATTAACCGCGATAACCGAGGGTTCACTGTACTCCATAAAATTTACAAAAAGCGAGGTGAAACACTCAACCAGGGCTGCTTTTTTGAACATTTCTCGAGGGCCATGGCGAGCCATTTCAAAAAAGCTGCACAACTAACGTATAAAATATTGATAAATTTGCTCGGCCTGATGTGTGTGTAAAGTTTCACGAGTTGTCGTTCATATTTAGAACCTCATAATCAGCTTTGTTTTATTGCCGAACAGTGCAATGCCACTCCCACAACTTTTCATGAAAAAGGACGAATTTCGTATTGTGACATCCTCATGGCCGAAACAGTCATCCGAGCATATATGAGGGCGACCTTGTTGAGTTGCACGGAGAAAAACATCCAAGAAAATAACTTGTATTAGCTTTTACCAGTTGGGGGCGCTACTACTACGATGAAAAATAAGTTGGTAGATGTCTTCAGGGCTGAAGTATCCTCAAATGTGTGCAACTTCGAGAAGATAGGATCATCTGAGTCATGTTGCTGGAGCTTTTGTTGCCACAGAGTACAATCGGACTTTTCAGCACCGTAATAGCCACGCCTTTTGCCAAAACGTCACAAAATTCGGCAGAGAGTAAGATCATTGTCTTGAGTCTTTTCTGACTAATTTTCAGTCGGATTCGTCGAAAGGGCACCGTGCAGTACGTGACAATTAAAATAAAAACAAATTTTTGATTCCACTTGGCGGCACTGTGTGTATAACAAAATAATAACATTAAGATGTCTTCAGGTCGGGACGTTTTATTTACAGGTGAAGGTTTGGATTTTTAGGAGCATGTGCAGGGGAGTTATTAAGCATTCATTTATTTGTATTAGGTTCATTTTGTCTTCTTATTATTGATATTTGACTGATTCATTAAAAGCAGACAATTATGTTTTAGGTTAATTTTTTACCTGACATGTTTCGGCGAGTCTTTCGCCTACTTCAGAGTGTCGCATGATGGTGTCTTGAGCTGATGTTCCATGAGGGTGTGACTTACCTGTCAAAAAAATGAAAAAAATCAGAGCAGTAAAAGAACAAGCACAACATGAACATTACAAATCAGCAATCACTGACCACTGCAAAAGGGAAAACCACATCATGGACCGGGAGAAGGGCAGGGTCATCCGCACAGAAGAGAACAAACAACAGCGCTGGATCAGAGAGGCCATTGAGATCTGCAAGCGAGGCATAAAAACCATGAACAGAGACAAGGGAGCCTTCATCCTCTCTACCACCTGGACCAGCATCTTGGCGGAGTGAACGGACAGCGGGGGGCGTGACTTGCCTTCATTCTTGTGACAGGTAAGTCACGCCCTCATGGAACATCAGCTGATAAAGGCGGGTCACAAGACACCATCATGTGACACTCTGAAGAAGGCGAAAGACTTTCGTATTGTGACATGCTCAAGGCCTAAACACTCATCCGAGCAAATATAAGGTAGATTTTGTTAACATGCCCGGAGAAAAACATCAACGAAAATAATTTATATTTGTTTTAACCAGTTGGTGGCGCTACCACTGCGATCAAAAATAAGTTGGCAGCCGTCTTCAGGGCCTGAATATCCTCAAATGTGAAAAATTTCGAGAAGATGGATCATCTGAATCATTTTGCAGGAACTTTTGTTGCCACGGAGAATAATCAGACTCTGCGGCACCGTAATAGCCACGCCCTTCGAAGGAAAGTCACAAAAATAGGGATAGAGTAAGATCAATGTCTTGAGTCTTTTCTAGCCAATTTTCAATCAGATTCGTTAAAAGGGCACCGTGCAGTACGTCAAAATGTAAAAAATGATATTGATTGGCGCAAGGTGTATAACTGAATATAAACATATAGATGTCTTCAGGTACAGACTCTTTATGTACATGTGAAGTTTTGGATTTTTAGCAGCATGTGCAGGAGAGTTATTAAGCATTTTGTCCATTGCGGCGAAGGAAATCTTAAGTGAAAACTTTGATGCCCCGCCCCCGTCATATAGTATTTCGGAAACAAAAATTTTTAGCCCCAGTGTTTGTCCCAGGTCTTCAGATGCTACAGACAGAATTTTAAGGCAATCAGATGAAGCCTTTAGGATCAGGGTGCAAAAGAATGACCCCTGTAAACATGCAAAAAAGGGCAAAAGTCGGACTTTCAAAAATTCATAACTCACTTCCTGTTCATATTAGACGTTAAAATATCAAATTTTTCGCCATGCCCGATGAGACTGCCAGGTTTGGTGAGTTTTTGTGCATGTTTCGGGGGTCAAAAATGCGATCGAACAATCGGAAAAATAATAATAATAATTTCTACAAAAACAATAGGGACTTCGCAGCGGTCGCTGCTCAGGCCCTAATAATAATAATAATAATAATAATAAAAGTAATAATATTTTCTACAAAAACAATAGGGACCTCGCCGCGGTCGCTGCTCGGGCCCCAATAATAATTTCTACACAAAGTCCATTGTGGTGACCCGCCCCCTTTTAAGTAAATTCAAAATGGCCGACTTCCTGTAAAACCTAGCTCATTGCTCCAAGAGACTTTTTTGTAGGTCTTGGTCTTATACATACAGTGAACCCTCGCTACTTCGCGGTTCACCTTTCGCAGGTTCAGTGCTTCGCGGGTCTAAAAAATATTCGGGGGCATTGTAGTTTCGCCGAGCGGCACGACGGGGCGCTGGAGCGGTTAGACGGCCGGCGTGCGCCGAAGAAGAGCGTGGGCGAAGAGGAGAGTGGACGAAGAAGAGCACGTTCCCCCGGACACGATCGGTGGCGACGTTTCGCGCGGTTCGGACCGTACCAGAGCTCCGGCCAGCGTGCGTGGCAGTTAAGCCGTAGAGGAGCACCTTCCCCGGGCACGGGCGGTGCCAAGCGGCCCCTAAGTTTAACCGAATGGAAGCTCCGGAGGAGGAGGGCATGCTCGCGTCACAGTAAGCCGAAGAGGAGCACCTTCCCCGGGCACGGGCGGTTCCAAGCGGCCCCTAAGTTTAACCGAATGGAAGCTCCGGAGGAGGAGGGCATGCTCGCGTCACAGTAAGCCGAAGAGGAGCACCTACCCCGGGCACGGGCGGTGCCAAGCGGCCCCTAAGTTTAACCGAATGGAAGCTCCGGACGGAGGAGGACGGGCGTGTGTCACAGTTAAGCCAAATTGGAGCACCTCTTCTGCCCGGGCACGAGCGGAGCGCGAGGCTGTCAGTTATGAATGAATAAATGAATAAATAAATAAAGAATGCCACCTTTCATTTCACAGGGCACACCGGACGGCGTACCAGCAGGTAAAAGTCGGAGTAATTAAATAAATACAAAAAGAATGGCTGGGGAATAAAAAAATAATACGTTTTAATAATAATTTGGTTTTTTTGTTATAACATGAATTTCACTCTCTCTCTCCCCGTATATATATATATATATATATATATATATATATATATATATATATTTATTATATATATTGTATATTTTTTTAAGCATTTTTGAAGGTGCGCCGCTACTTCGCGGATTTTCAGTTTTCGCGGATGGTCTCGGTCCCCATTAACGGCGATAACCGAGGGTTCACTGTACTCCATAAAATTTACAAAAAGCGAGGTGAAACACTCAACCAGAGCTGCTTTTTTTTAACATTTCTCGAGGGCCATGGCGAGCCATTTCAAAAAAGCTGCACAACTAACGTATAAAATATTGATAAATTTGCTCGGCCTGATGTGTGTGTAAAGTTTTACGAGTTGACGTTCATATTTAGAACCTCATAATCAGCTTTGTTTTATTGCCGAACAGTGCAATGCCACTCCCACAACTTTTCACGAAAAATCACGAATTTCGTATTGTGACATCCTCATGGCCGAAACAGTCATCCGAGCATATATGAGGGCGACCTTGTTGAGTTGCACGGAGAAAAACATCCAAGAAAATAACTTGTATTAGCTTTTACCAGTTGGTGGCGCTACTACTACGATGTAAAATAAGTTGGTAGATGTCTTCAGGGCTGAAGTATCCTCAAATGTGTACAACTTCGAGAAGATAGGATCATCTGAGTCATGTTGCCGGAGCTTTTGTTGCCACAGAGTACAATCGGACTTTTCAGCACCTTAATAGCCACGCCTTTTGCCAAAACGTCACAAAATTCGGCAGAGAGTAAGATCATTGTCTTGAGTCTTTTCTGACTAATTTTCAGTCGGATTCGTCAAAAGGGCACCGTGCAGTACGTGAAAATTAAAATAAAAACAAATTTTTGATTCCACTTGGCGGCACTGTGTGTATAACAAAATAATAACATTAAGATGTCTTCAGGTCGGGACGTTTTATTTACAGGTGAAGGTTTGGATTTTTAGGAGCATGTGCAGGGGAGTTATTAAGCATTCATTTATTTGTATTAGGTTCATTTTGTCTTCTTATTATTGATATTTGACTGATTCATTAAAAGCAGACAATTATGTTTTAGGTTAATTTTTTACCTGACATGTTTCGGCGAGTCTTTCGCCTTCTTCAGAGTGTCGCATGATGGTGTCTTGAGACCCGTCTTTATCAGCTGATGTTCCATGAGGGTGTGACTTACCTGTCAAAAAAATGAAAAATCAGAGCAGTCAAAGAACAAGCACAACATGAACATTACAAATCAGCAATCACTGACCACTGCAAAAGGGAAAACCACATCATGGACCGGGAGAAGGGCAGGGTCATCCGCACCGAAGAGAACAAACAACAGCGCTGGATCAGAGAGGCCATTGAGATCTGCAAGCGAGGCATAAAAACCATGAACAGAGACAAGGGAGCCTTCATCCTCTCTACCACCTGGAGCAGCATTTTGGCGGAGTGAACGGACAGCGGGGGGCGTGACTTGCCTTCATTCTTGTGACAGGTAAGTCACGCCCTCATGGAACATCAGCTGATAAAGACGGGTCACAAGACAGCATCATGTGACACTCTGAAGAAGGCGAAAGACTTTCGTATTGTGACATGCTCAAGGCCTAAACACTCATCCGAGCAAATATAAGGTAGATTTTGTTAACCTGCCCGGAGAAAAACATCAACGAAAATAATTTGTATTTGTTTTAACCAGTTGGTGGCGCTACCACTGCGATCAAAAATAAGTTGGCAGCCGTCTTCAGGGCCTGAATATCCTCAAATGTGAAAGATTTCCAGAAGATGGATCATCTGAATCATTTTGCAGGAACTTTTGTTGCCACGGAGAATAATCAGACTCTGCGGCACCGTAATAGCCACGCCCTTTGAAGGAAAGTCATAAAAATAGGGATAGAGTAAGATCAATGTCTTGAGTCTTTTCTAGCCAATTTTCAGTCGGATTCGTTAAAAGGGCACCGTGCAGTACGTCAAAATGTAAACATTTATATTGATTGGCGCAAGGTGTATAACTGAATATAAACATATAGATGTCTTCAGGTACCGACTCTTTATGTACATGTGAAGTTTTGGATTTTTAGCAGCACGGGCAGGAGAGTTATTAAGCATTTTGTCCATTGCGGCGAAGGAAATCTTAAGTGAAAACTTTGAAGCCCCGCCCCCGTCATATAGTATTTCGGAAACAAAAAATTTTAGCCCCAGTGTTTGTCCCAGGTCTTAAGATGCTCCAGACAGAACTTTAAGGCAATCAGATGAAGCCTTTAGGATCAGGGTGCAAAAGAATGACCCCTGTAAACATGCAAAAAAGGGCAAAAGTCGGACTTTCAAAAATTCATAACTCACTTCCTGTTCATATTAGACGTTAAAAAATATCAAATTTTTCGCCATGCCCGATGAGACTGCCAAGTTTGGTGAGTTTTTGTGCATGTTTCGGGGGTCAAAAATGCGATCGAACAATCGGAAAAATAATAATAATAATAATTTCTACAAAAACAATAGGGACTTCGCAGCGGTCGCTGCTCAGGCCCTAATAATAATAATAATAATAATAATAATAATAATAAAAGTAATAATATTTTCTACAAAAACAATAGGGACCTCGCCGCGGTCGCTGCTCGGGCCCCAATAATATTTTCTACACAAAGTCCATTGTGGAGACCCGCCCCCTTTTAAGTAAATTCAAAATGGCCGACTTCCTGTAAAACCTAGCTCATTGCTCCAAGAGACTTTTTTGTAGGTCTTGGTCTTATACATACAGTGAACCCTCGCTACTTCGAGGTTCACCTTTCGCGGGTTCAGTGCTTCGCGGGTCTAAAAAATATTCGGGGGCATTGTAGTTTCGCCGAGCGGCACGACGGGGCGCTGGAGCGGTTAGACGGCCGGCGTGCGCCGAAGAAGAGCATGGGCGAAGAGGAGAGTGGACGAAGAAGAGCACGTTCCCCCGGACACGATCGGTGGCGACGTTTCGCGCGGTTCGGACCGTACCAGAGCTCCGGCCGGCGTGCGTGGCAGTTAAGCCGTAGAGGAGCACCTTCCCCGGGCACGGGCGGTTCCAAGCGGCCCCTGAGTTTAACCGAATGGAAGCTCCGGAGGAGGAGGGCATGCTCGCGTCACAGTAAGCCGAAGAGGAGCACCTTCCCCGGGCACGGGCGGTTCCAAGCGGCCCCTAAGTTTAACCGAATGGAAGCTCCGGAGGAGGAGGGCATGCTCGCGTCACAGTAAGCCGAAGAGGAGCACCTTCCCCGGGCACGGGCGGTGCCAAGCGGCCCCTAAGTTTAACCGAATGGAAGCTCCGGGGGAGGAGGGCGGGCGTGTGTCACAGTTAAGCCGAATTGGAGCACCTCTTCTGCCGGGCACAAGCGGAGCGCGAGGCTGTCAGTTATGAATGAATAAATGAATAAATAAATAAAGAATGCCACCTTTCATTTCACAGGGCACACCGGACGGCGTACCAGCAGGTAAAAGTCGGAGTAATTAAATAAATACAAAAAGAATGGTTGGGGAATAAAAAAATAATAAGTTTTAATAATAATTTGTTTTTTTTGTTATAACATGAATTTCACTCTCTCTCTCTCTCTCTCCCCCCGTATATATATATATATATATATATATATATATATATATATATATATATATATATATATTTATATATTTATTATATATTTTTTTTAAGCATTTTTGAAGGTGCGCCGCTACTTCGCGGATTTTCAGTTTTCGCGGGTGGTCTCGGTCCCCATTAACCGCGATAACCGAGGGTTCACTGTACTCCATAAAATTTACAAAAAGCGAGGTGAAACACTCAACCAGGGCTGCTTTTTTGAACATTTCTCGAGGGCCATGGCGAGCCATTTCAAAAAAGCTGCACAACTAACGTATAAAATATTGATAAATTTGCTCGGCCTGATGTGTGTGTAAAGTTTCACGAGTTGTCGTTCATATTTAGAACCTCATAATCAGCTTTGTTTTATTGCCGAACAGTGCAATGCCACTCCCACAACTTTTCATGAAAAAGGACGAATTTCGTATTGTGACATCCTCATGGCCGAAACAGTCATCCGAGCATATATGAGGGCGACCTTGTTGAGTTGCACGGAGAAAAACATCCAAGAAAATAACTTGTATTAGCTTTTACCAGTTGGGGGCGCTACTACTACGATGAAAAATAAGTTGGTAGATGTCTTCAGGGCTGAAGTATCCTCAAATGTGTGCAACTTCGAGAAGATAGGATCATCTGAGTCATGTTGCTGGAGCTTTTGTTGCCACAGAGTACAATCGGACTTTTCAGCACCGTAATAGCCACGCCTTTTGCCAAAACGTCACAAAATTCGGCAGAGAGTAAGATCATTGTCTTGAGTCTTTTCTGACTAATTTTCAGTCGGATTCGTCGAAAGGGCACCGTGCAGTACGTGACAATTAAAATAAAAACAAATTTTTGATTCCACTTGGCGGCACTGTGTGTATAACAAAATAATAACATTAAGATGTCTTCAGGTCGGGACGTTTTATTTACAGGTGAAGGTTTGGATTTTTAGGAGCATGTGCAGGGGAGTTATTAAGCATTCATTTATTTGTATTAGGTTCATTTTGTCTTCTTATTATTGATATTTGACTGATTCATTAAAAGCAGACAATTATGTTTTAGGTTAATTTTTTACCTGACATGTTTCGGCGAGTCTTTCGCCTACTTCAGAGTGTCGCATGATGGTGTCTTGAGCTGATGTTCCATGAGGGTGTGACTTACCTGTCAAAAAAATGAAAAAAATCAGAGCAGTAAAAGAACAAGCACAACATGAACATTACAAATCAGCAATCACTGACCACTGCAAAAGGGAAAACCACATCATGGACCGGGAGAAGGGCAGGGTCATCCACACAGAAGAGAACAAACAACAGCGCTGGATCAGAGAGGCCATTGAGATCTGCAAGCGAGGCATAAAAACCATGAACAGAGACAAGGGAGCCTTCATCCTCTCTACCACCTGGACCAGCATCTTGGCGGAGTGAACGGACAGCGGGGGGCGTGACTTGCCTTCATTCTTGTGACAGGTAAGTCACGCCCTCATGGAACATCAGCTGATAAAGGCGGGTCACAAGACACCATCATGTGACACTCTGAAGAAGGCGAAAGACTTTCGTATTGTGACATGCTCAAGGCCTAAACACTCATCCGAGCAAATATAAGGTAGATTTTGTTAACATGCCCGGAGAAAAACATCAACGAAAATAATTTATATTTGTTTTAACCAGTTGGTGGCGCTACCACTGCGATCAAAAATAAGTTGGCAGCCGTCTTCAGGGCCTGAATATCCTCAAATGTGAAAAATTTCGAGAAGATGGATCATCTGAATCATTTTGCAGGAACTTTTGTTGCCACGGAGAATAATCAGACTCTGCGGCACCGTAATAGCCACGCCCTTCGAAGGAAAGTCACAAAAATAGGGATAGAGTAAGATCAATGTCTTGAGTCTTTTCTAGCCAATTTTCAATCAGATTCGTTAAAAGGGCACCGTGCAGTACGTCAAAATGTAAAAAATGATATTGATTGGCGCAAGGTGTATAACTGAATATAAACATATAGATGTCTTCAGGTACAGACTCTTTATGTACATGTGAAGTTTTGGATTTTTAGCAGCATGTGCAGGAGAGTTATTAAGCATTTTGTCCATTGCGGCGAAGGAAATCTTAAGTGAAAACTTTGATGCCCCGCCCCCGTCATATAGTATTTCGGAAACAAAAGATTTTAGCCCCAGTGTTTGTCCCAGGTCTTCAGATGCTACAGACAGAATTTTAAGGCAATCAGATGAAGCCTTTAGGATCAGGGTGCAAAAGAATGACCCCTGTAAACATGCAAAAAAGGGCAAAAGTCGGACTTTCAAAAATTCAGAACTCACTTCCTGTTCATATTAGACGTTAAAATATCAAATTTTTCGCCATGCCCGATGAGACTGCCAGGTTTGGTGAGTTTTTGTGCATGTTTCGGGGGTCAAAAATGCGATCGAACAATCGGAAAAATAATAATAATAATTTCTACAAAAACAATAGGGACTTCGCAGCGGTCGCTGCTCAGGCCCTAATAATAATAATAATAATAATAATAAAAGTAATAATATTTTCTACAAAAACAATAGGGACCTCGCCGCGGTCGCTGCTCGGGCCCCAATAATAATTTCTACACAAAGTCCATTGTGGTGACCCGCCCCCTTTTAAGTAAATTCAAAATGGCCGACTTCCTGTAAAACCTAGCTCATTGCTCCAAGAGACTTTTTTGTAGGTCTTGGTCTTATACATACAGTGAACCCTCGCTACTTCGCGGTTCACCTTTCGCAGGTTCAGTGCTTCGCGGGTCTAAAAAATATTCGGGGGCATTGTAGTTTCGCCGAGCGGCACGACGGGGCGCTGGAGCGGTTAGACGGCCGGCGTGCGCCGAAGAAGAGCGTGGGCGAAGAGGAGAGTGGACGAAGAAGAGCACGTTCCCCCGGACACGATCGGTGGCGACGTTTCGCGCGGTTCGGACCGTACCAGAGCTCCGGCCAGCGTGCGTGGCAGTTAAGCCGTAGAGGAGCACCTTCCCCGGGCACGGGCGGTGCCAAGCGGCCCCTAAGTTTAACCGAATGGAAGCTCCGGAGGAGGAGGGCATGCTCGCGTCACAGTAAGCCGAAGAGGAGCACCTTCCCCGGGCACGGGCGGTTCCAAGCGGCCCCTAAGTTTAACCGAATGGAAGCTCCGGAGGAGGAGGGCATGCTCGCGTCACAGTAAGCCGAAGAGGAGCACCTTCCCCGGGCACGGGCGGTGCCAAGCGGCCCCTAAGTTTAACCGAATGGAAGCTCCGGACGGAGGAGGACGGGCGTGTGTCACAGTTAAGCCAAATTGGAGCACCTCTTCTGCCCGGGCACGAGCGGAGCGCGAGGCTGTCAGTTATGAATGAATAAATGAATAAATAAATAAAGAATGCCACCTTTCATTTCACAGGGCACACCGGACGGCGTACCAGCAGGTAAAAGTCGGAGTAATTAAATAAATACAAAAAGAATGGCTGGGGAATAAAAAAATAATACGTTTTAATAATAATTTGGTTTTTTTGTTATAACATGAATTTCACTCTCTCTCTCCCCGTATATATATATATATATATATATATATATATATATTTATTATATATATTGTATATTTTTTTTAAGCATTTTTGAAGGTGCGCCGCTACTTCGCGGATTTTCAGTTTTCGCGGGTGGTCTCGGTCCCCATTAACCGCGATAACCGAGGGTTCACTGTACTCCATAAAATTTACAAAAAGCGAGGTGAAACACTCAACCAGAGCTGCTTTTTTTTAACATTTCTCGAGGGCCATGGCGAGCCATTTCAAAAAAGCTGCACAACTAACGTATAAAATATTGATAAATTTGCTCGGCCTGATGTGTGTGTAAAGTTTTACGAGTTGTCGTTCATATTTAGAACCTCATAATCAGCTTTGTTTTATTGCCGAACAGTGCAATGCCACTCCCACAACTTTTCACGAAAAATCACGAATTTCGTATTGTGACATCCTCATGGCCGAAACAGTCATCCGAGCATATATGAGGGCGACCTTGTTGAGTTGCACGGAGAAAAACATCCAAGAAAATAACTTGTAGTAGCTTTTACCAGTTGGTGGCGCTACTACTACGATATAAAATAAGTTGGTAGATGTCTTCAGGGCTGAAGTATCCTCAAATGTGTACAACTTCGAGAAGATAGGATGATCTGAGTCATGTTGCCGGAGCTTTTGTTGCCACAGAGTACAATCGGACTTTTCAGCACCTTAATAGCCACGCCTTTTGCCAAAACGTCACAAAATTCGGCAGAGAGTAAGATCATTGTCTTGAGTCTTTTCTGACTAATTTTCAGTCGGATTCGTCAAAAGGGCACCGTGCAGTACGTGAAAATTAAAATAAAAACAAATTTTTGATTCCACTTGGCGGCACTGTGTGTATAACAAAATAATAACATTAAGATGTCTTCAGGTCGGGACGTTTTATTTACAGGTGAAGGTTTGGATTTTTAGGAGCATGTGCAGGGGAGTTATTAAGCATTCATTTATTTGTATTAGGTTCATTTTGTCTTCTTATTATTGATATTTGACTGATTCATTAAAAGCAGACAATTATGTTTTAGGTTAATTTTTTACCTGACATGTTTCGGCGAGTCTTTCGCCTTCTTCAGAGTGTCGCATGATGGTGTCTTGAGACCCGTCTTTATCAGCTGATGTTCCATGAGGGTGTGACTTACCTGTCAAAAAAATGAAAAATCAGAGCAGTAAAAGAACAAGCACAACATGAACATTACAAATCAGCAATCACTGACCACTGCAAAAGGGAAAACCACATCATGGACCGGGAGAAGGGCAGGGTCATCCGCACAGAAGAGAACAAACAACAGCGCTGGATCAGAGAGGCCATTGAGATCTGCAAGCGAGGCATAAAAACCATGAACAGAGACAAGGGAGCCTTCATCCTCTCTACCACCTGGACCAGCATCTTGGCGGAGTGAACGGACAGCGGGGGGCGTGACTTGCCTTCATTCTTGTGACAGGTAAGTCACGCCCTCATGGAACATCAGCTGATAAAGGCGGGTCACAAGACACCATCATGTGACACTCTGAAGAAGGCGAAAGACTTTCGTATTGTGACATGCTCAAGGCCTAAACACTCATCCGAGCAAATATAAGGTAGATTTTGTTAACATGCCCGGAGAAAAACATCAACGAAAATAATTTATATTTGTTTTAACCAGTTGGTGGCGCTACCACTGCGATCAAAAATAAGTTGGCAGCCGTCTTCAGGGCCTGAATATCCTCAAATGTGAAAAATTTCGAGAAGATGGATCATCTGAATCATTTTGCAGGAACTTTTGTTGCCACGGAGAATAATCAGACTCTGCGGCACCGTAATAGCCACGCCCTTCGAAGGAAAGTCACAAAAATAGGGATAGAGTAAGATCAATGTCTTGAGTCTTTTCTAGCCAATTTTCAATCAGATTCATTAAAAGGGCACCGTGCAGTACGTCAAAATGTAAAAATTGATATTGATTGGCGCAAGGTGTATAACTGAATATAAACATATAGATGTCTTCAGGTACAGACTCTTTATGTACATGTGAAGTTTTGGATTTTTAGCAGCATGTGCAGGAATGTTACTAAGCATTTTGTCCATTGCGGCGAAGGAAATCTTAAGTGAAAACTTTGAAGCCCCGCCCCCGTCATATAGTATTTCGGAAACAAAAAATTTTAGCCCCAGTGTTTGTCCCAGGTCTTCAGATGCTACAGACAGAATTTTAAGGCAATCAGATGAAGCCTTTAGGATCAGGGTGCAAAAGAATGACCCCTGTAAACATGCAAAAAAGGGCAAAAGTCGGACTTTCAAAAATTCATAACTCACTTCCTGTTCATATTAGACGTTAAAATATCAAATTTTTCGCCATGCCCGATGAGACTGCCAAGTTTGGTGAGTTTTTGTGCATGTTTCGGGGGTCAAAAATGCGATCGAACAATCGGAAAAATAATAATAATAATTTCTACAAAAACAATAGGGACTTCGCAGCGGTCGCTGCTCAGGCCCTAATAATAATAATAATAATAATAATAAAAGTAATAATATTTTCTACAAAAACAATAGGGACCTCGCCGCGGTCGCTGCTCGGGCCCCAATAATAATTTCTACACAAAGTCCATTGTGGTGACCCGCCCCCTTTTAAGTAAATTCAAAATGGCCGACTTCCTGTAAAACCTAGCTCATTGCTCCAAGAGACTTTTTTGTAGGTCTTGGTCTTATACATACAGTGAACCCTCGCTACTTCGCGGTTCACCTTTCGCAGGTTCAGTGCTTCGCGGGTCTAAAAAATATTCGGGGGCATTGTAGTTTCGCCGAGCGGCACGACGGGGCGCTGGAGCGGTTAGACGGCCGGCGTGCGCCGAAGAAGAGCGTGGGCGAAGAGGAGAGTGGACGAAGAAGAGCACGTTCCCCCGGACACGATCTGTGGCGACGTTTCGCGCGGTTCGGACCGTACCAGAGCTCCGGCCAGCGTGCGTGGCAGTTAAGCCGTAGAGGAGCACCTTTCCCGGGCACGGGCGGTGCCAAGCGGCCCCTAAGTTTAACCGAATGGAAGCTCCGGAGGAGGAGGGCATGCTCGCGTCACAGTAAGCCGAAGAGGAGCACCTTCCCCGGGCACGGGCGGTTCCAAGCGGCCCCTAAGTTTAACCGAATGGAAGCTCCGGAGGAGGAGGGCATGCTCGCGTCACAGTAAGCCGAAGAGGAGCACCTTCCCCGTGCACGGGCGGTGCCAAGCGGCCCCTAAGTTTAACCGAATGGAAGCTCCGGACGGAGGAGGACGGGCGTGTGTCACAGTTAAGCCAAATTGGAGCACCTCTTCTGCCCGGGCACGAGCGGAGCGCGAGGCTGTCAGTTATGAATGAATAAATGAATAAATAAATAAATAATGCCACCTTTCATTTCACAGGGCACACCGGACGGCGTACCAGCAGGTAAAAGTCGGAGTAATTAAATAAATACAAAAAGAATGGCTGGGGAATAAAAAAATAATACGTTTTAATAATAATTTGGTTTTTTTGTTATAACATGAATTTCACTCTCTCTCTCCCCGTATATATATATATATATATATATATATATATATATATATTTATTATATATATTGTATATTTTTTTTAAGCATTTTTGAAGGTGCGCCGCTACTTCGCGGATTTTCAGTTTTCGCGGGTGGTCTCGGTCCCCATTAACCGCGATAACCGAGGGTTCACTGTACTCCATAAAATTTACAAAAAGCGAGGTGAAACACTCAACCAGAGCTGCTTTTTTTTAACATTTCTCGAGGGCCATGGCGAGCCATTTCAAAAAAGCTGCACAACTAACGTATAAAATATTGATAAATTTGCTCGGCCTGATGTGTGTGTAAAGTTTTACGAGTTGTCGTTCATATTTAGAACCTCATAATCAGCTTTGTTTTATTGCCGAACAGTGCAATGCCACTCCCACAACTTTTCACGAAAAATCACGAATTTCGTATTGTGACATCCTCATGGCCGAAACAGTCATCCGAGCATATATGAGGGCGACCTTGTTGAGTTGCACGGAGAAAAACATCCAAGAAAATAACTTGTATTAGCTTTTACCAGTTGGTGGCGCTACTACTACGATATAAAATAAGTTGGTAGATGTCTTCAGGGCTGAAGTATCCTCAAATGTGTACAACTTCGAGAAGATAGGATGATCTGAGTCATGTTGCCGGAGCTTTTGTTGCCACAGAGTACAATCGGACTTTTCAGCACCTTAATAGCCACGCCTTTTGCCAAAACGTCACAAAATTCGGCAGAGAGTAAGATCATTGTCTTGAGTCTTTTCTGACTAATTTTCAGTCGGATTCGTCAAAAGGGCACCGTGCAGTACGTGAAAATTAAAATAAAAACAAATTTTTGATTCCACTTGGCGGCACTGTGTGTATAACAAAATAATAACATTAAGATGTCTTCAGGTCGGGACGTTTTATTTACAGGTGAAGGTTTGGATTTTTAGGAGCATGTGCAGGGGAGTTATTAAGCATTCATTTATTTGTATTAGGTTCATTTTGTCTTCTTATTATTGATATTTGACTGATTCATTAAAAGCAGACAATTATGTTTTAGGTTAATTTTTTACCTGACATGTTTCGGCGAGTCTTTCGCCTTCTTCAGAGTGTCGCATGATGGTGTCTTGAGACCCGTCTTTATCAGCTGATGTTCCATGAGGGTGTGACTTACCTGTCAAAAAAATGAAAAATCAGAGCAGTAAAAGAACAAGCACAACATGAACATTACAAATCAGCAATCACTGACCACTGCAAAAGGGAAAACCACATCATGGACCGGGAGAAGGGCAGGGTCATCCGCACCGAAGAGAACAAACAACAGCGCTGGATCAGAGAGGCCATTGAGATCTGCAAGCGAGGCATAAAAACCATGAACAGAGACAAGGGAGCCTTCATCCTCTCTACCACCTGGAGCAGCATTTTGGCGGAGTGAACGGACAGCGGGGGGCGTGACTTGCCTTCATTCTTGTGACAGGTAAGTCACGCCCTCATGGAACATCAGCTGATAAAGACGGGCCACAAGACACCATCATGTGACACTCTGAAGAAGGCGAAAGACTTTCGTATTGTGACATCCTCAAGGCCTAAACACTCATCCGAGCAAATGTAAGGTAGATTTTGTTAACCTGCCCGGAGAAAAAAATCAACGAAAATGATTTGTATTTGTTTTAACCAGTTGGTGGCGCTACCACTGCGATCAAAAATAAGTTGGCAGCCGTCTTCAGGGCCTGAATATCCTCAAATGTGAAAAATTTCGAGAAGATGGATCATCTGAATCATTTTGCAGGAACTTTTGTTGCCACGGAGAATAATCAGACTCTGCGGCACCGTAATAGCCACGCCCTTCGAAGGAAAGTCACAAAAATAGGGATAGAGTAAGATCAATGTCTTGAGTCTTTTCTAGCCAATTTTCAATCAGATTCGTTAAAAGGGCACCGTGCAGTACGTCAAAATGTAAAAAATGATATTGATTGGCGCAAGGTGTATAACTGAATATAAACATATAGATGTCTTCAGGTACAGACTCTTTATGTACATGTGAAGTTTTGGATTTTTAGCAGCATGTGCAGGAGAGTTATTAAGCATTTTGTCCATTGCGGCGAAGGAAATCTTAAGTGAAAACTTTGATGCCCCGCCCCCGTCATATAGTATTTCGGAAACAAAAAATTTTAGCCCCAGTGTTTGTGCCAGGTCTTCAGATGCTACAGACAGAATTTTAAGGCAATCAGATGAAGCCTTTAGGATCAGGGTGCAAAAGAATGACCACTGTAAACATGCAAAAAAGGGCAAAAGTCGGACTTTCAAAAATTCATAACTCACTTCCTGTTCATATTAGACGTTAAAATATCAAATTTTTCGCCATGCCCGATGAGACTGCCAAGTTTGGTGAGTTTTTGTGCATGTTTCGGGGGTCAAAAATGCGATCGAACAATCGGAAAAATAATAATAATAATAATTTCTACAAAAACAATAGGGACTTCGCAGCGGTCGCTGCTCAGACCCTAATAATAATAATAATAATAATAATAATAAAAGTAATAATATCTTCTACAAAAACAATAGGGACCTCGCCGCGGTCGCTGCTCGGGCCCCAATAATAATTTCTACACAAAGTCCATTGTGGTGACCCGCCCCCTTTTCAGTAAATTCAAAATGGCCGACTTCCTGTAAAACCTAGCTCATTGCTCCAAGAGACTTTTTTGTAGGTCTTGGTCTTATACATACAGTGAACCCTCGCTACTTCGCGGTTCACCTTTCGCGGGTTCAGTGCTTCGCGGGTCTAAAAAATATTCGGGGGCATTGTAGTTTGGCCGAGCGGCACGACGGGGCGCTGGAGCGGTTAGACGGCCGGCGTGCGCCGAAGAAGAGCGTGGGCGAAGAGGAGAGTGGACGAAGAAGAGCACGTTCCCCCGGACACGATCGGTGGCGACGTTTCGCGCGGTTCGGACCGTACCAGAGCTCCGGCCAGCGTGCGTGGCAGTTAAGCCGTAGAGGAGCACCTTCCCCGGGCACGGGCAGTGCCAAGCGGCCCCTAAGTTTAACCGAATGGAAGCTCCGGAGGAGGAGGGCATGCTCGCGTCACAGTAAGCCGAAGAGGAGCACCTTCCCCGGGCACGGGCGGTTCCAAGCGGCCCCTAAGTTTAACCGAATGGAAGCTCCGGAGGAGGAGGGCATGCTCGCGTCACAGTAAGCCGAAGAGGAGCACCTTCCCCGGGCACGGGCGGTGCCAAGCGGCCCCTAAGTTTAACCGAATGGAAGCTCCGGGGGAGGAGGACGGGCGTGTGTCACAGTTAAGCCAAATTGGAGCACCTCTTCTGCCCGGGCACGAGCGGAGCGCGAGGCTGTCAGTTATGAATGAATAAATAAATAAAGAATGCCACCTTTCATTTCACAGGGCACACCGGACGGCGTACCAGCAGGTAAAAGTCGGAGTAATTAAATAAATACAAAAAGAATGGCTGGGGAATAAAAAAATAATACGTTTTAATAATAATTTGTTTTTTTTGTTATAACATGAATTTCACTCTCTCTCTCCCCGTATATATATATATATATATATATATATATATATATTTATATATTTATTATATATATTGTATATTTTTTTTAAGCATTTTTGAAGGTGCGCCGCTACTTCGCGGATTTTCAGTTTTCGCGGGTGGTCTCGGTCCCCATTAACCGCGATAACCGAGGGTTCACTGTACTCCATAAAATTTACAAAAAGCGAGGTGAAACACTCAACCAGAGCTGCTTTTTTTTAACATTTCTCGAGGGCCATGGCGAGCCATTTCAAAAAAGCTGCACAACTAACGTATAAAATATTGATAAATTTGCTCGGCCTGATGTGTGTGTAAAGTTTTACGAGTTGTCGTTCATATTTAGAACCTCATAATCAGCTTTGTTTTATTGCTGAACAGTGCAATGCCACTCCCACAACTTTTCACGAAAAATCACGAATTTCGTATTGTGACATCCTCATGGCCGAAACAGTCATCCGAGCATATATGAGGGCGACCTTGTTGAGTTGCACGGAGAAAAACATCCAAGAAAATAACTTGTATTAGCTTTTACCAGTTGGTGGCGCTACTACTACGATGTAAAATAAGTTGGTAGATGTCTTCAGGGCTGAAGTATCCTCAAATGTGTACAACTTCGAGAAGATAGGATCATCTGAGTCATGTTGCCGGAGCTTTTGTTGCCACAGAGTACAATCGGACTTTTCAGCACCTTAATAGCCACGCCTTTTGCCAAAACGTCACAAAATTCGGCAGAGAGTAAGATCATTGTCTTAAGTCTTTTCTGACTAATTTTCAGTCGGATTCGTCAAAAGGGCACCATGCAGTACGTGAAAATTAAAATAAAAACAAATTTTTGATTCCACTTGGCGGCACTGTGTGTATAACAAAATAATAACATTAAGATGTCTTCAGGTCGGGACGTTTTATTTACAGGTGAAGGTTTGGATTTTTAGGAGCATGTGCAGGGGAGTTATTAAGCATTCATTTATTTGTATTAGGTTCATTTTGTCTTCTTATTATTGATATTTGACTGATTCATTAAAAGCAGACAATTATGTTTTAGGTTAATTTTTTACCTGACATGTTTCGGCGAGTCTTTCGCCTTCTTCAGAGTGTCGCATGATGGTGTCTTGAGCTGATGTTCCATGAGGGTGTGACTTACCTGTCAAAAAAATGAAAAAATCAGAGCAGTAAAAGAACAAGCACAACATGAACATTACAAATCAGCAATCACTGACCACTGCAAAAGGGAAAACCACATCATGGACCGGGAGAAGGGCAGGGTCATCCGCACAGAAGAGAACAAACAACAGCGCTGGATCAGAGAGGCCATTGAGATCTGCAAGCGAGGCATAAAAACCATGAACAGAGACAAGGGAGCCTTCATCCTCTCTACCACCTGGACCAGCATCTTGGCGGAGTGAACGGACACCGGGGGGCGTGACTTGCCTTCATTCTTGTGACAGGTAAGTCACGCCCTCATGGAACATCAGCTGATAAAGACGGGTCACAAGACACCATCATGTGACACTCTGAAGAAGGCGAAAGACTTTCGTATTGTGACATGCTCAAGGCCTAAACACTCATCCGAGCAAATATAAGGTAGATTTTGTTAACCTGCCCGGAGAAAAACATCAACGAAAATAATTTGTATTTGTTTTAACCAGTTGGTGGCGCTACCACTGCGATCAAAAATAAGTTGGCAGCCGTCTTCAGGGCCTGAATATCCTCAAATGTGAAAGATTTCCAGAAGATGGATCATCTGAATCATTTTGCAGGAACTTTTGTTGCCACGGAGAATAATCAGACTCTGCGGCACCGTAATAGCCACGCCCTTTGAAGGAAAGTCATAAAAATAGGGATAGAGTAAGATCAATGTCTTGAGTCTTTTCTAGCCAATTTTCAGTCGGATTCGTTAAAAGGGCACCGTGCAGTACGTCAAAATGTAAACATTTATATTGATTGGCGCAAGGTGTATAACTGAATATAAACATATAGATGTCTTCAGGTACCGACTCTTTATGTACATGTGAAGTTTTGGATTTTTAGCAGCACGGGCAGGAGAGTTATTAAGCATTTTGTCCATTGCGGCGAAGGAAATCTTAAGTGAAAACTTTGAAGCCCCGCCCCCGTCATATAGTATTTCGGAAACAAAAAATTTTAGCCCCAGTGTTTGTCCCAGGTCTTAAGATGCTCCAGACAGAACTTTAAGGCAATCAGATGAAGCCTTTAGGATCAGGGTGCAAAAGAATGACCCCTGTAAACATGCAAAAAAGGGCAAAAGTCGGACTTTCAAAAATTCATAACTCACTTCCTGTTCATATTAGACGTTAAAAAATATCAAATTTTTCGCCATGCCCGATGAGACTGCCAAGTTTGGTGAGTTTTTGTGCATGTTTCGGGGGTCAAAAATGCGATCGAACAATCGGAAAAATAATAATAATAATAATTTCTACAAAAACAATAGGGACTTCGCAGCGGTCGCTGCTCAGGCCCTAATAATAATAATAATAATAATAATAATAATAATAAAAGTAATAATATTTTCTACAAAAACAATAGGGACCTCGCCGCGGTCGCTGCTCGGGCCCCAATAATAATTTCTACACAAAGTCCATTGTGGAGACCCGCCCCCTTTTAAGTAAATTCAAAATGGCCGACTTCCTGTAAAACCTAGCTCATTGCTCCAAGAGACTTTTTTGTAGGTCTTGGTCTTATACATACAGTGAACCCTCGCTACTTCGAGGTTCACCTTTCGCAGGTTCAGTGCTTCGCGGGTCTAAAAAATATTCGGGGGCATTGTAGTTTCGCCGAGCGGCACGACGGGGCGCTGGAGCGGTTAGACGGCCGGCGTGCGCCGAAGAAGAGCGTGGGCGAAGAGGAGAGTGGACGAAGAAGAGCACGTTCCCCCGGACACGATCGGTGGCGACGTTTCGCGCGGTTCGGACCGTACCAGAGCTCCGGCCGGCGTGCGTGGCAGTTAAGCCGTAGAGGAGCACCTTCCCCGGGCACGGGCGGTTCCAAGCGGCCCCTGAGTTTAACCGAATGGAAGCTCCGGAGGAGGAGGGCATGCTCGCGTCACAGTAAGCCGAAGAGGAGCACCTTCCCCGGGCACGGGCGGTTCCAAGCGGCCCCTAAGCCCCTAAGTTTAACCGAATGGAAGCTCCGGAGGAGGAGGGCATGCTCGCGTCACAGTAAGCCGAAGAGGAGCACCTTCCCCGGGCACGGGCGGTGCCAAGCGGCCCCTAAGTTTAACCGAATGGAAGCTCCGGGGGAGGAGGGCGGGCGTGTGTCACAGTTAAGCCGAATTGGAGCACCTCTTCTGCCGGGCACAAGCGGAGCGCGAGGCTGTCAGTTATGAATGAATAAATGAATAAATAAATAAAGAATGCCACCTTTCATTTCACAGGGCACACCGGACGGCGTACCAGCAGGTAAAAGTCGGAGTAATTAAATAAATACAAAAAGAATGGTTGGGGAATAAAAAAATAATAAGTTTTAATAATAATTTGTTTTTTTTGTTATAACATGAATTTCACTCTCTCTCTCCCCCCGTATATATATATATATATATATATATATATATATATATATATATATATATATATATATATTATATATTTATTATATATTTTTTTTAAGCATTTTTGAAGGTGCGCCGCTACTTCGCGGATTTTCAGTTTTCGCGGGTGGTCTCGGTCCCCATTAACCGCGATAACCGAGGGTTCACTGTACTCCATAAAATTTACAAAAAGCGAGGTGAAACACTCAACCAGGGCTGCTTTTTTGAACATTTCTCGAGGGCCATGGCGAGCCATTTCAAAAAAGCTGCACAACTAACGTATAAAATATTGATAAATTTGCTCGGCCTGATGTGTGTGTAAAGTTTCACGAGTTGTCGTTCATATTTAGAACCTCATAATCAGCTTTGTTTTATTGCCGAACAGTGCAATGCCACTCCCACAACTTTTCATGAAAAAGGACGAATTTCGTATTGTGACATCCTCATGGCCGAAACAGTCATCCGAGCATATATGAGGGCGACCTTGTTGAGTTGCACGGAGAAAAACATCCAAGAAAATAACTTGTATTAGCTTTTACCAGTTGGGGGCGCTACTACTACGATGAAAAATAAGTTGGTAGATGTCTTCAGGGCTGAAGTATCCTCAAATGTGTGCAACTTCGAGAAGATAGGATCATCTGAGTCATGTTGCTGGAGCTTTTGTTGCCACAGAGTACAATCGGACTTTTCAGCACCGTAATAGCCACGCCTTTTGCCAAAACGTCACAAAATTCGGCAGAGAGTAAGATCATTGTCTTGAGTCTTTTCTGACTAATTTTCAGTCGGATTCGTCGAAAGGGCACCGTGCAGTACGTGACAATTAAAATAAAAACAAATTTTTGATTCCACTTGGCGGCACTGTGTGTATAACAAAATAATAACATTAAGATGTCTTCAGGTCGGGACGTTTTATTTACAGGTGAAGGTTTGGATTTTTAGGAGCATGTGCAGGGGAGTTATTAAGCATTCATTTATTTGTATTAGGTTCATTTTGTCTTCTTATTATTGATATTTGACTGATTCATTAAAAGCAGACAATTATGTTTTAGGTTAATTTTTTACCTGACATGTTTCGGCGAGTCTTTCGCCTACTTTAGAGTGTCGCATGATGGTGTCTTGAGCTGATGTTCCATGAGGGTGTGACTTACCTGTCAAAAAAATGAAAAAAATCAGAGCAGTAAAAGAACAAGCACAACATGAACATTACAAATCAGCAATCACTGACCACTGCAAAAGGGAAAACCACATCATGGACCGGGAGAAGGGCAGGGTCATCCGCACAGAAGAGAACAAACAACAGCGCTGGATCAGAGAGGCCATTGAGATCTGCAAGCGAGGCATAAAAACCATGAACAGAGACAAGGGAGCCTTCATCCTCTCTACCACCTGGACCAGCATCTTGGCGGAGTGAACGGACAGCGGGGGGCGTGACTTGCCTTCATTCTTGTGACAGGTAAGTCACGCCCTCATGGAACATCAGCTGATAAAGGCGGGTCACAAGACACCATCATGTGACACTCTGAAGAAGGCGAAAGACTTTCGTATTGTGACATGCTCAAGGCCTAAACACTCATCCGAGCAAATATAAGGTAGATTTTGTTAACATGCCCGGAGAAAAACATCAACGAAAATAATTTATATTTGTTTTAACCAGTTGGTGGCGCTACCACTGCGATCAAAAATAAGTTGGCAGCCGTCTTCAGGGCCTGAATATCCTCAAATGTGAAAAATTTCGAGAAGATGGATCATCTGAATCATTTTGCAGGAACTTTTGTTGCCACGGAGAATAATCAGACTCTGCGGCACCGTAATAGCCACGCCCTTCGAAGGAAAGTCACAAAAATAGGGACAGAGTAAGATCAATGTCTTGAGTCTTTTCTAGCCAATTTTCAATCAGATTCGTTACAAGGGCACCGTGCAGTACGTCAAAATGTAAAAAATGATATTGATTGGCGCAAGGTGTATAACTGAATATAAACATATAGATGTCTTCAGGTACAGACTCTTTATGTACATGTGAAGTTTTGGATTTTTAGCAGCATGTGCAGGAGAGTTATTAAGCATTTTGTCCATTGCGGCGAAGGAAATCTTAAGTGAAAACTTTGATGCCCCGCCCCCGTCATATAGTATTTCGGAAACAAAAAATTTTAGCCCCAGTGTTTGTCCCAGGTCTTCAGATGCTACAGACAGAATTTTAAGGCAATCAGATGAAGCCTTTAGGATCAGGGTGCAAAAGAATGACCCCTGTAAACATGCAAAAAAGGGCAAAAGTCGGACTTTCAAAAATTCATAACTCACTTCCTGTTCATATTAGACGTTAAAATATCAAATTTTTCGCCATGCCCGATGAGACTGCCAGGTTTGGTGAGTTTTTGTGCATGTTTCGGGGGTCAAAAATGCGATCGAACAATCGGAAAAATAATAATAATAATTTCTACAAAAACAATAGGGACTTCGCAGCGGTCGCTGCTCAGGCCCTAATAATAATAATAATAATAATAATAAAAGTAATAATATTTTCTACAAAAACAATAGGGACCTCGCCGCGGTCGCTGCTCGGGCCCCAAAAATAATTTCTACACAAAGTCCATTGTGGTGACCCGCCCCCTTTTAAGTAAATTCAAAATGGCCGACTTCCTGTAAAACCTAGCTCATTGCTCCAAGAGACTTTTTTGTAGGTCTTGGTCTTATACATACAGTGAACCCTCGCTACTTCGCGGTTCACCTTTCGCAGGTTCAGTGCTTCGCGGGTCTAAAAAATATTCGGGGGCATTGTAGTTTCGCCGAGCGGCACGACGGGGCGCTGGAGCGGTTAGACGGCCGGCGTGCGCCGAAGAAGAGCGTGGGCGAAGAGGAGAGTGGACGAAGAAGAGCACGTTCCCCCGGACACGATCGGTGGCGACGTTTCGCGCGGTTCGGACCGTACCAGAGCTCCGGCCAGCGTGCGTGGCAGTTAAGCCGTAGAGGAGCACCTTCCCCGGGCACGGGCGGTGCCAAGCGGCCCCTAAGTTTAACCGAATGGAAGCTCCGGAGGAGGAGGGCATGCTCGCGTCACAGTAAGCCGAAGAGGAGCACCTTCCCCGGGCACGGGCGGTTCCAAGCGGCCCCTAAGTTTAACCGAATGGAAGCTCCGGAGGAGGAGGGCATGCTCGCGTCACAGTAAGCCGAAGAGGAGCACGGGCGGTGCCAAGCGGCCCCTAAGTTTAACCGAATGGAAGCTCCGGACGGAGGAGGACGGGCGTGTGTCACAGTTAAGCCAAATTGGAGCACCTCTTCTGCCCGGGCACGAGCGGAGCGCGAGGCTGTCAGTTATGAATGAATAAATGAATAAATAAATAAAGAATGCCACCTTTCATTTCACAGGGCACACCGGACGGCGTACCAGCAGGTAAAAGTCGGAGTAATTAAATAAATACAAAAAGAATGGCTGGGGAATAAAAAAATAATACGTTTTAATAATAATTTGGTTTTTTTGTTATAACATGAATTTCACTCTCTCTCTCCCCGTATATATATATATATATATATATATATATATATATATATATATATATATATTTATTATATATATTGTATATTTTTTTTAAGCATTTTTGAAGGTGCGCCGCTACTTCGCGGATTTTCAGTTTTCGCGGGTGGTCTCGGTCCCCATTAACCGCGATAACCGAGGGTTCACTGTACTCCATAAAATTTACAAAAAGCGAGGTGAAACACTCAACCAGAGCTGCTTTTTTTTAACATTTCTCGAGGGCCATGGCGAGCCATTTCAAAAAAGCTGCACAACTAACGTATAAAATATTGATAAATTTGCTCGGCCTGATGTGTGTGTAAAGTTTTACGAGTTGTCGTTCATATTTAGAACCTCATAATCAGCTTTGTTTTATTGCCGAACAGTGCAATGCCACTCCCACAACTTTTCACGAAAAATCACGAATTTCGTATTGTGACATCCTCATGGCCGAAACAGTCATCCGAGCATATATGAGGGCGACCTTGTTGAGTTGCACGGAGAAAAACATCCAAGAAAATAACTTGTATTAGCTTTTACCAGTTGGTGGCGCTACTACTACGATATAAAATAAGTTGGTAGATGTCTTCAGGGCTGAAGTATCCTCAAATGTGTACAACTTCGAGAAGATAGGATGATCTGAGTCATGTTGCCGGAGCTTTTGTTGCCACAGAGTACAATCGGACTTTTCAGCACCTTAATAGCCACGCCTTTTGCCAAAACGTCACAAAATTCGGCAGAGAGTAAGATCATTGTCTTGAGTCTTTTCTGACTAATTTTCAGTCGGATTCGTCAAAAGGGCACCGTGCAGTACGTGAAAATTTAAATAAAAACAAATTTTTGATTCCACTTGGCGGCACTGTGTGTATAACAAAATAATAACATTAAGATGTCTTCAGGTCGGGACGTTTTATTTACAGGTGAAGGTTTGGATTTTTAGGAGCATGTGCAGGGGAGTTATTAAGCATTCATTTATTTGTATTAGGTTCATTTTGTCTTCTTATTATTGATATTTGACTGATTCATTAAAAGCAGACAATTATGTTTTAGGTTAATTTTTTACCTGACATGTTTCGGCGAGTCTTTCGCCTTCTTCAGAGTGTCGCATGATGGTGTCTTGAGACCCGTCTTTATCAGCTGATGTTCCATGAGGGTGTGACTTACCTGTCAAAAAAATGAAAAATCAGAGCAGTAAAAGAACAAGCACAACATGAACATTACAAATCAGCAATCACTGACCACTGCAAAAGGGAAAACCACATCATGGACCGGGAGAAGGGCAGGGTCATCCGCACCGAAGAGAACAAACAACAGCGCTGGATCAGAGAGGCCATTGAGATCTGCAAGCGAGGCATAAAAACCATGAACAGAGACAAGGGAGCCTTCATCCTCTCTACCACCTGGAGCAGCATTTTGGCGGAGTGAACGGACAGCGGGGGGCGTGACTTGCCTTCATTCTTGTGACAGGTAAGTCACGCCCTCATGGAACATCAGCTGATAAAGACGGGCCACAAGACACCATCATGTGACACTCTGAAGAAGGCGAAAGACTTTCGTATTGTGACATCCTCAAGGCCTAAACACTCATCCGAGCAAATGTAAGGTAGATTTTGTTAACCTGCCCGGAGAAAAAAATCAACGAAAATGATTTGTATTTGTTTTAACCAGTTGGTGGCGCTACCACTGCGATCAAAAATAAGTTGGCAGCCGTCTTCAGGGCCTGAATATCCTCAAATGTGAAAAATTTCGAGAAGATGGATCATCTGAATCATTTTGCAGGAACTTTTGTTGCCACGGAGAATAATCAGACTCTGCGGCACCGTAATAGCCACGCCCTTCGAAGGAAAGTCACAAAAATAGGGATAGAGTAAGATCAATGTCTTGAGTCTTTTCTAGCCAATTTTCAATCAGATTCGTTAAAAGGGCACCGTGCAGTACGTCAAAATGTAAAAAATGATATTGATTGGCGCAAGGTGTATAACTGAATATAAACATATAGATGTCTTCAGGTACAGACTCTTTATGTACATGTGAAGTTTTGGATTTTTAGCAGCATGTGCAGGAGAGTTATTAAGCATTTTGTCCATTGCGGCGAAGGAAATCTTAAGTGAAAACTTTGATGCCCCGCCCCCGTCATATAGTATTTCGGAAACAAAAAATTTTAGCCCCAGTGTTTGTGCCAGGTCTTCAGATGCTACAGACAGAATTTTAAGGCAATCAGATGAAGCCTTTAGGATCAGGGTGCAAAAGAATGACCCCTGTAAACATGCAAAAAAGGGCAAAAGTCGGACTTTCAAAAATTCATAACTCACTTCCTGTTCATATTAGACGTTAAAATATCAAATTTTTCGCCATGCCCGATGAGACTGCCAGGTTTGGTGAGTTTTTGTGCATGTTTCGGGGGTCAAAAATGCGATCGAACAATCGGAAAAATAATAATAATAATTTCTACAAAAACAATAGGGACTTCGCAGCGGTCGCTGCTCAGGCCCTAATAATAATAATAATAATAATAATAAAAGTAATAATATTTTCTACAAAAACAATAGGGACCTCGCCGCGGTCGCTGCTCGGGCCCCAATAATAATTTCTACACAAAGTCCATTGTGGTGACCCGCCCCCTTTTAAGTAAATTCAAAATGGCCGACTTCCTGTAAAACCTAGCTCATTGCTCCAAGAGACTTTTTTGTAGGTCTTGGTCTTATACATACAGTGAACCCTCGCTACTTCGCGGTTCACCTTTCGCAGGTTCAGTGCTTCGCGGGTCTAAAAAATATTCGGGGGCATTGTAGTTTCGCCGAGCGGCACGACGGGGCGCTGGAGCGGTTAGACGGCCGGCGTGCGCCGAAGAAGAGCGTGGGCGAAGAGGAGAGTGGACGAAGAAGAGCACGTTCCCCCGGACACGATCGGTGGCGACGTTTCGCGCGGTTCGGACCGTACCAGAGCTCCGGCCAGCGTGCGTGGCAGTTAAGCCGTAGAGGAGCACCTTCCCCGGGCACGGGCGGTGCCAAGCGGCCCCTAAGTTTAACCGAATGGAAGCTCCGGAGGAGGAGGGCATGCTCGCGTCACAGTAAGCCGAAGAGGAGCACCTTCCCCGGGCACGGGCGGTTCCAAGCGGCCCCTAAGTTTAACCGAATGGAAGCTCCGGAGGAGGAGGGCATGCTCGCGTCACAGTAAGCCGAAGAGGAGCACGGGCGGTGCCAAGCGGCCCCTAAGTTTAACCGAATGGAAGCTCCGGACGGAGGAGGACGGGCGTGTGTCACAGTTAAGCCAAATTGGAGCACCTCTTCTGCCCGGGCACGAGCGGAGCGCGAGGCTGTCAGTTATGAATGAATAAATGAATAAATAAATAAAGAATGCCACCTTTCATTTCACAGGGCACACCGGACGGCGTACCAGCAGGTAAAAGTCGGAGTAATTAAATAAATACAAAAAGAATGGCTGGGGAATAAAAAAATAATACGTTTTAATAATAATTTGGTTTTTTTGTTATAACATGAATTTCACTCTCTCTCTCCCCGTATATATATATATATATATATATATATATATATATATATATATATATATTTATTATATATATTGTATATTTTTTTTAAGCATTTTTGAAGGTGCGCCGCTACTTCGCGGATTTTCAGTTTTCGCGGGTGGTCTCGGTCCCCATTAACCGCGATAACCGAGGGTTCACTGTACTCCATAAAATTTACAAAAAGCGAGGTGAAACACTCAACCAGAGCTGCTTTTTTTTAACATTTCTCGAGGGCCATGGCGAGCCATTTCAAAAAAGCTGCACAACTAACGTATAAAATATTGATAAATTTGCTCGGCCTGATGTGTGTGTAAAGTTTTACGAGTTGTCGTTCATATTTAGAACCTCATAATCAGCTTTGTTTTATTGCCGAACAGTGCAATGCCACTCCCACAACTTTTCACGAAAAATCACGAATTTCGTATTGTGACATCCTCATGGCCGAAACAGTCATCCGAGCATATATGAGGGCGACCTTGTTGAGTTGCACGGAGAAAAACATCCAAGAAAATAACTTGTATTAGCTTTTACCAGTTGGTGGCGCTACTACTACGATATAAAATAAGTTGGTAGATGTCTTCAGGGCTGAAGTATCCTCAAATGTGTACAACTTCGAGAAGATAGGATGATCTGAGTCATGTTGCCGGAGCTTTTGTTGCCACAGAGTACAATCGGACTTTTCAGCACCTTAATAGCCACGCCTTTTGCCAAAACGTCACAAAATTCGGCAGAGAGTAAGATCATTGTCTTGAGTCTTTTCTGACTAATTTTCAGTCGGATTCGTCAAAAGGGCACCGTGCAGTACGTGAAAATTTAAATAAAAACAAATTTTTGATTCCACTTGGCGGCACTGTGTGTATAACAAAATAATAACATTAAGATGTCTTCAGGTCGGGACGTTTTATTTACAGGTGAAGGTTTGGATTTTTAGGAGCATGTGCAGGGGAGTTATTAAGCATTCATTTATTTGTATTAGGTTCATTTTGTCTTCTTATTATTGATATTTGACTGATTCATTAAAAGCAGACAATTATGTTTTAGGTTAATTTTTTACCTGACATGTTTCGGCGAGTCTTTCGCCTTCTTCAGAGTGTCGCATGATGGTGTCTTGAGACCCGTCTTTATCAGCTGATGTTCCATGAGGGTGTGACTTACCTGTCAAAAAAATGAAAAATCAGAGCAGTAAAAGAACAAGCACAACATGAACATTACAAATCAGCAATCACTGACCACTGCAAAAGGGAAAACCACATCATGGACCGGGAGAAGGGCAGGGTCATCCGCACCGAAGAGAACAAACAACAGCGCTGGATCAGAGAGGCCATTGAGATCTGCAAGCGAGGCATAAAAACCATGAACAGAGACAAGGGAGCCTTCATCCTCTCTACCACCTGGAGCAGCATTTTGGCGGAGTGAACGGACAGCGGGGGGCGTGACTTGCCTTCATTCTTGTGACAGGTAAGTCACGCCCTCATGGAACATCAGCTGATAAAGACGGGCCACAAGACACCATCATGTGACACTCTGAAGAAGGCGAAAGACTTTCGTATTGTGACATCCTCAAGGCCTAAACACTCATCCGAGCAAATGTAAGGTAGATTTTGTTAACCTGCCCGGAGAAAAAAATCAACGAAAATGATTTGTATTTGTTTTAACCAGTTGGTGGCGCTACCACTGCGATCAAAAATAAGTTGGCAGCCGTCTTCAGGGCCTGAATATCCTCAAATGTGAAAAATTTCGAGAAGATGGATCATCTGAATCATTTTGCAGGAACTTTTGTTGCCACGGAGAATAATCAGACTCTGCGGCACCGTAATAGCCACGCCCTTCGAAGGAAAGTCACAAAAATAGGGATAGAGTAAGATCAATGTCTTGAGTCTTTTCTAGCCAATTTTCAATCAGATTCGTTAAAAGGGCACCGTGCAGTACGTCAAAATGTAAAAAATGATATTGATTGGCGCAAGGTGTATAACTGAATATAAACATATAGATGTCTTCAGGTACAGACTCTTTATGTACATGTGAAGTTTTGGATTTTTAGCAGCATGTGCAGGAGAGTTATTAAGCATTTTGTCCATTGCGGCGAAGGAAATCTTAAGTGAAAACTTTGATGCCCCGCCCCCGTCATATAGTATTTCGGAAACAAAAAATTTTAGCCCCAGTGTTTGTGCCAGGTCTTCAGATGCTACAGACAGAATTTTAAGGCAATCAGATGAAGCCTTTAGGATCAGGGTGCAAAAGAATGACCCCTGTAAACATGCAAAAAAGGGCAAAAGTCGGACTTTCAAAAATTCATAACTCACTTCCTGTTCATATTAGACGTTAAAATATCAAATTTTTCGCCATGCCCGATGAGACTGCCGAGTTTGGTGAGTTTTTGTGCATGTTTCAGGGGTCAAAAATGCGATCGAACAATCGGAAAAATAATAATAATAATAATTTCAACAAAAACAATAGGGACTTCGCAGCGGTCGCTGCTCAGGCCCTAATAATAATAATAATAATAATAATAAAAGTAATAATATTTTCTACAAAAACAATAGGGACCTCGCCGCGGTCGCTGCTCGGGCCCCAATAATAATTTCTACACAAAGTCCATTGTGGTGACCCGCCCCCTTTTAAGTAAATTCAAAATGGCCGACTTCCTGTAAAACCTAGCTCATTGCTCCAAGAGACTTTTTTGTAGGTCTTGGTCTTATACATACAGTGAACCCTCGCTACTTCGCGGTTCACCTTTCGCGGGTTCAGTGCTTCGCGAGTCTAAAAAATATTCGGGCGCATTGTAGTTTCGCCGAGCGGCACGACGGGGCGCTGGAGCGGTTAGACGGCCGGCGTGCGCCGAAGAAGAGCGTGGGCGAAGAGGAGAGTGGACGAAGAAGAGCACGTTCCCCCGGACACGATCGGTGGCGACGTTTCGCGCGGTTCGGACCGTACCAGAGCTCCGGCCAGCGTGCGTGGCAGTTAAGCCGTAGAGGAGCACCTTCCCCGGGCACGGGCAGTGCCAAGCGGCCCCTAAGTTTAACCGAATGGAAGCTCCGGAGGAGGAGGGCATGCTCGCGTCACAGTAAGCCGAAGAGGAGCACCTTCCCCGGGCACGGGCGGTTCCAAGCGGCCCCTAAGTTTAACCGAATGGAAGCTCCGGAGGAGGAGGGCATGCTCGCGTCACAGTAAGCCGAAGAGGAGCACCTTCCCCGGGCACGGGCGGTGCCAAGCGGCCCCTAAGTTTAACCGAATGGAAGCTCCGGGGGAGGAGGACGGGCGTGTGTCACAGTTAAGCCAAATTGGAGCACCTCTTCTGCCCGGGCACGAGCGGAGCGCGAGGCTGTCAGTTATGAATGTATAAATGAATAAATAAATAAAGAATGCCACCTTTCATTTCACAGGGCACACCGGACGGCGTACCAGCAGGTAAAAGTCGGAGTAATTAAATAAATACAAAAAGAATGGCTGGGGAATAAAAAAATAATACGTTTTAATAATAATTTGTTTTTTTTGTTATAACATGAATTTCACTCTCTCTCTCCCCGTATATATATATATATATATATATATATATATATATATATATATATATATATATTTATATATTTATTATATATATTGTATATTTTTTTTAAGCATTTTTGAAGGTGCGCCGCTACTTCGCGGATTTTCAGTTTTCGCGGGTGGTCTCGGTCCCCATTAACCGCGATAACCGAGGGTTCACTGTACTCCATAAAATTTACAAAAAGCGAGGTGAAACACTCAACCAGAGCTGCTTTTTTTTAACATTTCTCGAGGGCCATGGCGAGCCATTTCAAAAAAGCTGCACAACTAACGTATAAAATATTGATAAATTTGCTCGGCCTGATGTGTGTGTAAAGTTTTACGAGTTGTCGTTCATATTTAGAACCTCATAATCAGCTTTGTTTTATTGCTGAACAGTGCAATGCCACTCCCACAACTTTTCACGAAAAATCACGAATTTCGTATTGTGACATCCTCATGGCCGAAACAGTCATCCGAGCATATATGAGGGCGACCTTGTTGAGTTGCACGGAGAAAAACATCCAAGAAAATAACTTGTATTAGCTTTTACCAGTTGGTGGCGCTACTACTACGATGTAAAATAAGTTGGTAGATGTCTTCAGGGCTGAAGTATCCTCAAATGTGTACAACTTCGAGAAGATAGGATCATCTGAGTCATGTTGCCGGAGCTTTTGTTGCCACAGAGTACAATCGGACTTTTCAGCACCTTAATAGCCACGCCTTTTGCCAAAACGTCACAAAATTCGGCAGAGAGTAAGATCATTGTCTTAAGTCTTTTCTGACTAATTTTCAGTCGGATTCGTCAAAAGGGCACCATGCAGTACGTGAAAATTAAAATAAAAACAAATTTTTGATTCCACTTGGCGGCACTGTGTGTATAACAAAATAATAACATTAAGATGTCTTCAGGTCGGGACGTTTTATTTACAGGTGAAGGTTTGGATTTTTAGGAGCATGTGCAGGGGAGTTATTAAGCATTCATTTATTTGTATTAGGTTCATTTTGTCTTCTTATTATTGATATTTGACTGATTCATTAAAAGCAGACAATTATGTTTTAGGTTAATTTTTTACCTGACATGTTTCGGCGAGTCTTTCGCCTTCTTCAGAGTGTCGCATGATGGTGTCTTGAGCTGATGTTCCATGAGGGTGTGACTTACCTGTCAAAAAAATGAAAAAATCAGAGCAGTAAAAGAACAAGCACAACATGAACATTACAAATCAGCAATCACTGACCACTGCAAAAGGGAAAACCACATCATGGACCGGGAGAAGGGCAGGGTCATCCGCACAGAAGAGAACAAACAACAGCGCTGGATCAGAGAGGCCATTGAGATCTGCAAGCGAGGCATAAAAACCATGAACAGAGACAAGGGAGCCTTCATCCTCTCTACCACCTGGACCAGCATCTTGGCGGAGTGAACGGACAGCGGGGGGCGTGACTTGCCTTCATTCTTGTGACAGGTAAGTCACGCCCTCATGGAACATCAGCTGATAAAGACGGGTCACAAGACACCATCATGTGACACTCTGAAGAAGGCGAAAGACTTTCGTATTGTGACATGCTCAAGGCCTAAACACTCATCCGAGCAAATATAAGGTAGATTTTGTTAACCTGCCCGGAGAAAAACATCAACGAAAATAATTTGTATTTGTTTTAACCAGTTGGTGGCGCTACCACTGCGATCAAAAATAAGTTGGCAGCCGTCTTCAGGGCCTGAATATCCTCAAATGTGAAAGATTTCCAGAAGATGGATCATCTGAATCATTTTGCAGGAACTTTTGTTGCCACGGAGAATAATCAGACTCTGCGGCACCGTAATAGCCACGCCCTTTGAAGGAAAGTCATAAAAATAGGGATAGAGTAAGATCAATGTCTTGAGTCTTTTCTAGCCAATTTTCAGTCGGATTCGTTAAAAGGGCACCGTGCAGTACGTCAAAATGTAAAAAATGATATTGATTGGCGCAAGGTGTATAACTGAATATAAACATATAGATGTCTTCAGGTACAGACTCTTTATGTACATGTGAAGTTTTGGATTTTTAGCAGCATGTGCAGGAGAGTTATTAAGCATTTTGTCCATTGCGGCGAAGGAAATCTTAAGTGAAAACTTTGATGCCCCGCCACCGTCATATAGTATTTCGGAAACAAAAAATTTTAGCCCCAGTGTTTGTCCCAGGTCTTCAGATGCTACAGACAGAATTTTAAGGCAATCAGATGAAGCCTTTAGGATCAGGGTGCAAAAGAATGACCCCTGTAAACATGCAAAAAAGGGCAAAAGTCGGACTTTCAAAAATTCATAACTCACTTCCTGTTCATATTAGACGTTAAAATATCAAATTTTTCGCCATGCCCGATGAGACTGCCGAGTTTGGTGAGTTTTTGTGCATGTTTCAGGGGTCAAAAATGCGATCGAACAATCGGAAAAATAATAATAATAATAATTTCAACAAAAACAATAGGGACTTCGCAGCGGTCGCTGCTCAGGCCCTAATAATAATAATAATAATAATAATAAAAGTAATAATATTTTCTACAAAAACAATAGGGACCTCGCCGCGGTCGCTGCTCGGGCCCCAATAATAATTTCTACACAAAGTCCATTGTGGTGACCCGCCCCCTTTTAAGTAAATTCAAAATGGCCGACTTCCTGTAAAACCTAGCTCATTGCTCCAAGAGACTTTTTTGTAGGTCTTGGTCTTATACATACAGTGAACCCTCGCTACTTCGCGGTTCACCTTTCGCGGGTTCAGTGCTTCGCGAGTCTAAAAAATATTCGGGCGCATTGTAGTTTCGCCGAGCGGCACGACGGGGCGCTGGAGCGGTTAGACGGCCGGCGTGCGCCGAAGAAGAGCGTGGGCGAAGAGGAGAGTGGACGAAGAAGAGCACGTTCCCCCGGACACGATCGGTGGCGACGTTTCGCGCGGTTCGGACCGTACCAGAGCTCCGGCCAGCGTGCGTGGCAGTTAAGCCGTAGAGGAGCACCTTCCCCGGGCACGGGCAGTGCCAAGCGGCCCCTAAGTTTAACCGAATGGAAGCTCCGGAGGAGGAGGGCATGCTCGCGTCACAGTAAGCCGAAGAGGAGCACCTTCCCCGGGCACGGGCGGTTCCAAGCGGCCCCTAAGTTTAACCGAATGGAAGCTCCGGAGGAGGAGGGCATGCTCGCGTCACAGTAAGCCGAAGAGGAGCACCTTCCCCGGGCACGGGCGGTGCCAAGCGGCCCCTAAGTTTAACCGAATGGAAGCTCCGGGGGAGGAGGACGGGCGTGTGTCACAGTTAAGCCAAATTGGAGCACCTCTTCTGCCCGGGCACGAGCGGAGCGCGAGGCTGTCAGTTATGAATGTATAAATGAATAAATAAATAAAGAATGCCACCTTTCATTTCACAGGGCACACCGGACGGCGTACCAGCAGGTAAAAGTCGGAGTAATTAAATAAATACAAAAAGAATGGCTGGGGAATAAAAAAATAATACGTTTTAATAATAATTTGTTTTTTTTGTTATAACATGAATTTCACTCTCTCTCTCCCCGTATATATATATATATATATATATATATATATATATATATATATATATATTTATATATTTATTATATATATTGTATATTTTTTTTAAGCATTTTTGAAGGTGCGCCGCTACTTCGCGGATTTTCAGTTTTCGCGGGTGGTCTCGGTCCCCATTAACCGCGATAACCGAGGGTTCACTGTACTCCATAAAATTTACAAAAAGCGAGGTGAAACACTCAACCAGAGCTGCTTTTTTTTAACATTTCTCGAGGGCCATGGCGAGCCATTTCAAAAAAGCTGCACAACTAACGTATAAAATATTGATAAATTTGCTCGGCCTGATGTGTGTGTAAAGTTTTACGAGTTGTCGTTCATATTTAGAACCTCATAATCAGCTTTGTTTTATTGCTGAACAGTGCAATGCCACTCCCACAACTTTTCACGAAAAATCACGAATTTCGTATTGTGACATCCTCATGGCCGAAACAGTCATCCGAGCATATATGAGGGCGACCTTGTTGAGTTGCACGGAGAAAAACATCCAAGAAAATAACTTGTATTAGCTTTTACCAGTTGGTGGCGCTACTACTACGATGTAAAATAAGTTGGTAGATGTCTTCAGGGCTGAAGTATCCTCAAATGTGTACAACTTCGAGAAGATAGGATCATCTGAGTCATGTTGCCGGAGCTTTTGTTGCCACAGAGTACAATCGGACTTTTCAGCACCTTAATAGCCACGCCTTTTGCCAAAACGTCACAAAATTCGGCAGAGAGTAAGATCATTGTCTTAAGTCTTTTCTGACTAATTTTCAGTCGGATTCGTCAAAAGGGCACCATGCAGTACGTGAAAATTAAAATAAAAACAAATTTTTGATTCCACTTGGCGGCACTGTGTGTATAACAAAATAATAACATTAAGATGTCTTCAGGTCGGGACGTTTTATTTACAGGTGAAGGTTTGGATTTTTAGGAGCATGTGCAGGGGAGTTATTAAGCATTCATTTATTTGTATTAGGTTCATTTTGTCTTCTTATTATTGATATTTGACTGATTCATTAAAAGCAGACAATTATGTTTTAGGTTAATTTTTTACCTGACATGTTTCGGCGAGTCTTTCGCCTTCTTCAGAGTGTCGCATGATGGTGTCTTGAGCTGATGTTCCATGAGGGTGTGACTTACCTGTCAAAAAAATGAAAAAATCAGAGCAGTAAAAGAACAAGCACAACATGAACATTACAAATCAGCAATCACTGACCACTGCAAAAGGGAAAACCACATCATGGACCGGGAGAAGGGCAGGGTCATCCGCACAGAAGAGAACAAACAACAGCGCTGGATCAGAGAGGCCATTGAGATCTGCAAGCGAGGCATAAAAACCATGAACAGAGACAAGGGAGCCTTCATCCTCTCTACCACCTGGACCAGCATCTTGGCGGAGTGAACGGACAGCGGGGGGCGTGACTTGCCTTCATTCTTGTGACAGGTAAGTCACGCCCTCATGGAACATCAGCTGATAAAGACGGGTCACAAGACACCATCATGTGACACTCTGAAGAAGGCGAAAGACTTTCGTATTGTGACATGCTCAAGGCCTAAACACTCATCCGAGCAAATATAAGGTAGATTTTGTTAACCTGCCCGGAGAAAAACATCAACGAAAATAATTTGTATTTGTTTTAACCAGTTGGTGGCGCTACCACTGCGATCAAAAATAAGTTGGCAGCCGTCTTCAGGGCCTGAATATCCTCAAATGTGAAAGATTTCCAGAAGATGGATCATCTGAATCATTTTGCAGGAACTTTTGTTGCCACGGAGAATAATCAGACTCTGCGGCACCGTAATAGCCACGCCCTTTGAAGGAAAGTCATAAAAATAGGGATAGAGTAAGATCAATGTCTTGAGTCTTTTCTAGCCAATTTTCAGTCGGATTCGTTAAAAGGGCACCGTGCAGTACGTCAAAATGTAAAAAATGATATTGATTGGCGCAAGGTGTATAACTGAATATAAACATATAGATGTCTTCAGGTACAGACTCTTTATGTACATGTGAAGTTTTGGATTTTTAGCAGCATGTGCAGGAGAGTTATTAAGCATTTTGTCCATTGCGGCGAAGGAAATCTTAAGTGAAAACTTTGATGCCCCGCCACCGTCATATAGTATTTCGGAAACAAAAAATTTTAGCCCCAGTGTTTGTCCCAGGTCTTCAGATGCTACAGACAGAATTTTAAGGCAATCAGATGAAGCCTTTAGGATCAGGGTGCAAAAGAATGACCCCTGTAAACATGCAAAAAAGGGCAAAAGTCGGACTTTCAAAAATTCATAACTCACTTCCTGTTCATATTAGACGTTAAAATATCAAATTTTTCGCCATGCCCGATGAGACTGCCAGGTTTGGTGAGTTTTTGTGCATGTTTCGGGGGTCAAAAATGCGATCGAACAATCGGAAAAATAATAATAATAATTTCTACAAAAACAATAGGGACTTCGCAGCGGTCGCTGCTCAGGCCCTAATAATAATAATAATAATAATAATAAAAGTAATAATATTTTCTACAAAAACAATAGGGACCTCGCCGCGGTCGCTGCTCGGGCCCCAATAATAATTTCTACACAAAGTCCATTGTGGTGACCCGCCCCCTTTTAAGTAAATTCTAAATGGCCGACTTCCTGTAAAACCTAGCTCATTGCTCCAAGAGACTTTTTTGTAGGTCTTGGTCTTATACATACAGTGAACCCTCGCTACTTCGCGGTTCACCTTTCGCAGGTTCAGTGCTTCGCGGGTCTAAAAAATATTCGGGGGCATTGTAGTTTCGCCGAGCGGCACGACGGGGCGCTGGAGCGGTTAGACGGCCGGCGTGCGCCGAAGAAGAGCGTGGGCGAAGAGGAGAGTGGACGAAGAAGAGCACGTTCCCCCGGACACGATCGGTGGCGACGTTTCGCGCGGTTCGGACCGTACCAGAGCTCCGGCCAGCGTGCGTGGCAGTTAAGCCGTAGAGGAGCACCTTCCCCGGGCACGGGCGGTGCCAAGCGGCCCCTAAGTTTAACCGAATGGAAGCTCCGGAGGAGGAGGGCATGCTCGCGTCACAGTAAGCCGAAGAGGAGCACCTTCCCCGGGCACGGGCGGTTCCAAGCGGCCCCTAAGTTTAACCGAATGGAAGCTCCGGAGGAGGAGGGCATGCTCGCGTCACAGTAAGCCGAAGAGGAGCACCTTCCCCGGGCACGGGCGGTGCCAAGCGGCCCCTAAGTTTAACCGAATGGAAGCTCCGGGGGAGGAGGACGGGCGTGTGTCACAGTTAAGCCAAATTGGAGCACCTCTTCTGCCCGGGCACGAGCGGAGCGCGAGGCTGTCAGTTATGAATGAATAAATGAATAAATAAATAAAGAATGCCACCTTTCATTTCACAGGGCACACCGGACGGCGTACCAGCAGGTAAAAGTCGGAGTAATTAAATAAATACAAAAAGAATGGCTGGGGAATAAAAAAATAATACGTTTTAATAATAATTTGGTTTTTTTGTTATAACATGAATTTCACTCTCTCTCTCCCCGTATATATATATATATATATATATATATATATATATATATATATATATATATATATATATATATATTTATTATATATATTGTATATTTTTTTTAAGCATTTTTGAAGGTGCGCCGCTACTTCGCGGATTTTCAGTTTTCGCGGGTGGTCTCGGTCCCCATTAACCGCGATAACCGAGGGTTCACTGTACTCCATAAAATTTACAAAAAGCGAGGTGAAACACTCAACCAGAGCTGCTTTTTTTTAACATTTCTCGAGGGCCATGGCGAGCCATTTCAAAAAAGCTGCACAACTAACGTATAAAATATTGATAAATTTGCTCGGCCTGATGTGTGTGTAAAGTTTTACGAGTTGTCGTTCATATTTAGAACCTCATAATCAGCTTTGTTTTATTGCCGAACAGTGCAATGCCACTCCCACAACTTTTCACGAAAAATCACGAATTTCGTATTGTGACATCCTCATGGCCGAAACAGTCATCCGAGCATATATGAGGGCGACCTTGTTGAGTTGCACGGAGAAAAACATCCAAGAAAATAACTTGTATTAGCTTTTACCAGTTGGTGGCGCTACTACTACGATATAAAATAAGTTGGTAGATGTCTTCAGGGCTGAAGTATCCTCAAATGTGTACAACTTCGAGAAGATAGGATGATCTGAGTCATGTTGCCGGAGCTTTTGTTGCCACAGAGTACAATCGGACTTTTCAGCACCTTAATAGCCACGCCTTTTGCCAAAACGTCACAAAATTCGGCAGAGAGTAAGATCATTGTCTTGAGTCTTTTCTGACTAATTTTCAGTCGGATTCGTCAAAAGGGCACCGTGCAGTACGTGAAAATTTAAATAAAAACAAATTTTTGATTCCACTTGGCGGCACTGTGTGTATAACAAAATAATAACATTAAGATGTCTTCAGGTCGGGACGTTTTATTTACAGGTGAAGGTTTGGATTTTTAGGAGCATGTGCAGGGGAGTTATTAAGCATTCATTTATTTGTATTAGGTTCATTTTGTCTTCTTATTATTGATATTTGACTGATTCATTAAAAGCAGACAATTATGTTTTAGGTTAATTTTTTACCTGACATGTTTCGGCGAGTCTTTCGCCTTCTTCAGAGTGTCGCATGATGGTGTCTTGAGACCCGTCTTTATCAGCTGATGTTCCATGAGGGTGTGACTTACCTGTCAAAAAAATGAAAAATCAGAGCAGTAAAAGAACAAGCACAACATGAACATTACAAATCAGCAATCACTGACCACTGCAAAAGGGAAAACCACATCATGGACCGGGAGAAGGGCAGGGTCATCCGCACCGAAGAGAACAAACAACAGCGCTGGATCAGAGAGGCCATTGAGATCTGCAAGCGAGGCATAAAAACCATGAACAGAGACAAGGGAGCCTTCATCCTCTCTACCACCTGGAGCAGCATTTTGGCGGAGTGAACGGACAGCGGGGGGCGTGACTTGCCTTCATTCTTGTGACAGGTAAGTCACGCCCTCATGGAACATCAGCTGATAAAGACGGGCCACAAGACACCATCATGTGACACTCTGAAGAAGGCGAAAGACTTTCGTATTGTGACATCCTCAAGGCCTAAACACTCATCCGAGCAAATGTAAGGTAGATTTTGTTAACCTGCCCGGAGAAAAAAATCAACGAAAATGATTTGTATTTGTTTTAACCAGTTGGTGGCGCTACCACTGCGATCAAAAATAAGTTGGCAGCCGTCTTCAGGGCCTGAATATCCTCAAATGTGAAAAATTTCGAGAAGATGGATCATCTGAATCATTTTGCAGGAACTTTTGTTGCCACGGAGAATAATCAGACTCTGCGGCACCGTAATAGCCACGCCCTTCGAAGGAAAGTCACAAAAATAGGGATAGAGTAAGATCAATGTCTTGAGTCTTTTCTAGCCAATTTTCAATCAGATTCGTTAAAAGGGCACCGTGCAGTACGTCAAAATGTAAAAAATGATATTGATTGGCGCAAGGTGTATAACTGAATATAAACATATAGATGTCTTCAGGTACAGACTCTTTATGTACATGTGAAGTTTTGGATTTTTAGCAGCATGTGCAGGAGAGTTATTAAGCATTTTGTCCATTGCGGCGAAGGAAATCTTAAGTGAAAACTTTGATGCCCCGCCCCCGTCATATAGTATTTCGGAAACAAAAAATTTTAGCCCCAGTGTTTGTGCCAGGTCTTCAGATGCTACAGACAGAATTTTAAGGCAATCAGATGAAGCCTTTAGGATCAGGGTGCAAAAGAATGACCCCTGTAAACATGCAAAAAAGGGCAAAAGTCGGACTTTCAAAAATTCATAACTCACTTCCTGTTCATATTAGACGTTAAAATATCAAATTTTTCGCCATGCCCGATGAGACTGCCAAGTTTGGTGAGTTTTTGTGCATGTTTCAGGGGTCAAAAATGCGATCGAACAATCGGAAAAATAATAATAATAATAATTTCAACAAAAACAATAGGGACTTCGCAGCGGTCGCTGCTCAGGCCCTAATAATAATAATAATAATAATAATAAAAGTAATAATATTTTCTACAAAAACAATAGGGACCTCGCCGCGGTCGCTGCTCGGGCCCCAATAATAATTTCTACACAAAGTCCATTGTGGTGACCCGCCCCCTTTTAAGTAAATTCAAAATGGCCGACTTCCTGTAAAACCTAGCTCATTGCTCCAAGAGACTTTTTTGTAGGTCTTGGTCTTATACATACAGTGAACCCTCGCTACTTCGCGGTTCACCTTTCGCGGGTTCAGTGCTTCGCGAGTCTAAAAAATATTCGGGCGCATTGTAGTTTCGCCGAGCGGCACGACGGGGCGCTGGAGCGGTTAGACGGCCGGCGTGCGCCGAAGAAGAGCGTGGGCGAAGAGGAGAGTGGACGAAGAAGAGCACGTTCCCCCGGACACGATCGGTGGCGACGTTTCGCGCGGTTCGGACCGTACCAGAGCTCCGGCCAGCGTGCGTGGCAGTTAAGCCGTAGAGGAGCACCTTCCCCGGGCACGGGCAGTGCCAAGCGGCCCCTAAGTTTAACCGAATGGAAGCTCCGGAGGAGGAGGGCATGCTCGCGTCACAGTAAGCCGAAGAGGAGCACCTTCCCCGGGCACGGGCGGTTCCAAGCGGCCCCTAAGTTTAACCGAATGGAAGCTCCGGAGGAGGAGGGCATGCTCGCGTCACAGTAAGCCGAAGAGGAGCACCTTCCCCGGGCACGGGCGGTGCCAAGCGGCCCCTAAGTTTAACCGAATGGAAGCTCCGGGGGAGGAGGACGGGCGTGTGTCACAGTTAAGCCAAATTGGAGCACCTCTTCTGCCCGGGCACGAGCGGAGCGCGAGGCTGTCAGTTATGAATGTATAAATGAATAAATAAATAAAGAATGCCACCTTTCATTTCACAGGGCACACCGGACGGCGTACCAGCAGGTAAAAGTCGGAGTAATTAAATAAATACAAAAAGAATGGCTGGGGAATAAAAAAATAATACGTTTTAATAATAATTTGTTTTTTTTGTTATAACATGAATTTCACTCTCTCTCTCCCCGTATATATATATATATATATATATATATATATATATATATATTTATATATTTATTATATATATTGTATATTTTTTTTAAGCATTTTTGAAGGTGCGCCGCTACTTCGCGGATTTTCAGTTTTCGCGGGTGGTCTCGGTCCCCATTAACCGCGATAACCGAGGGTTCACTGTACTCCATAAAATTTACAAAAAGCGAGGTGAAACACTCAACCAGAGCTGCTTTTTTTTAACATTTCTCGAGGGCCATGGCGAGCCATTTCAAAAAAGCTGCACAACTAACGTATAAAATATTGATAAATTTGCTCGGCCTGATGTGTGTGTAAAGTTTTACGAGTTGTCGTTCATATTTAGAACCTCATAATCAGCTTTGTTTTATTGCTGAACAGTGCAATGCCACTCCCACAACTTTTCACGAAAAATCACGAATTTCGTATTGTGACATCCTCATGGCCGAAACAGTCATCCGAGCATATATGAGGGCGACCTTGTTGAGTTGCACGGAGAAAAACATCCAAGAAAATAACTTGTATTAGCTTTTACCAGTTGGTGGCGCTACTACTACGATGTAAAATAAGTTGGTAGATGTCTTCAGGGCTGAAGTATCCTCAAATGTGTACAACTTCGAGAAGATAGGATCATCTGAGTCATGTTGCCGGAGCTTTTGTTGCCACAGAGTACAATCGGACTTTTCAGCACCTTAATAGCCACGCCTTTTGCCAAAACGTCACAAAATTCGGCAGAGAGTAAGATCATTGTCTTAAGTCTTTTCTGACTAATTTTCAGTCGGATTCGTCAAAAGGGCACCATGCAGTACGTGAAAATTAAAATAAAAACAAATTTTTGATTCCACTTGGCGGCACTGTGTGTATAACAAAATAATAACATTAAGATGTCTTCAGGTCGGGACGTTTTATTTACAGGTGAAGGTTTGGATTTTTAGGAGCATGTGCAGGGGAGTTATTAAGCATTCATTTATTTGTATTAGGTTCATTTTGTCTTCTTATTATTGATATTTGACTGATTTATTAAAAGCAGACAATTATGTTTTAGGTTAATTTTTTACCTGACATGTTTCGGCGAGTCTTTCGCCTTCTTCAGAGTGTCGCATGATGGTGTCTTGAGCTGATGTTCCATGAGGGTGTGACTTACCTGTCAAAAAAATGAAAAAATCAGAGCAGTAAAAGAACAAGCACAACATGAACATTACAAATCAGCAATCACTGACCACTGCAAAAGGGAAAACCACATCATGGACCGGGAGAAGGGCAGGGTCATCCGCACAGAAGAGAACAAACAACAGCGCTGGATCAGAGAGGCCATTGAGATCTGCAAGCGAGGCATAAAAACCATGAACAGAGACAAGGGAGCCTTCATCCTCTCTACCACCTGGACCAGCATCTTGGCGGAGTGAACGGACAGCGGGGGGCGTGACTTGCCTTCATTCTTGTGACAGGTAAGTCACGCCCTCATGGAACATCAGCTGATAAAGACGGGTCACAAGACACCATCATGTGACACTCTGAAGAAGGCGAAAGACTTTCGTATTGTGACATGCTCAAGGCCTAAACACTCATCCGAGCAAATATAAGGTAGATTTTGTTAACCTGCCCGGAGAAAAACATCAACGAAAATAATTTGTATTTGTTTTAACCAGTTGGTGGCGCTACCACTGCGATCAAAAATAAGTTGGCAGCCGTCTTCAGGGCCTGAATATCCTCAAATGTGAAAGATTTCCAGAAGATGGATCATCTGAATCATTTTGCAGGAACTTTTGTTGCCACGGAGAATAATCAGACTCTGCGGCACCGTAATAGCCACGCCCTTTGAAGGAAAGTCATAAAAATAGGGATAGAGTAAGATCAATGTCTTGAGTCTTTTCTAGCCAATTTTCAGTCGGATTCGTTAAAAGGGCACCGTGCAGTACGTCAAAATGTAAACATTTATATTGATTGGCGCAAGGTGTATAACTGAATATAAACATATAGATGTCTTCAGGTACCGACTCTTTATGTACATGTGAAGTTTTGGATTTTTAGCAGCACGGGCAGGAGAGTTATTAAGCATTTTGTCCATTGCGGCGAAGGAAATCTTAAGTGAAAACTTTGAAGCCCCGCCCCCGTCATATAGTATTTCGGAAACAAAAAATTTTAGCCCCAGTGTTTGTCCCAGGTCTTAAGATGCTCCAGACAGAACTTTAAGGCAATCAGATGAAGCCTTTAGGATCAGGGTGCAAAAGAATGACCCCTGTAAACATGCAAAAAAGGGCAAAAGTCGGACTTTCAAAAATTCATAACTCACTTCCTGTTCATATTAGACGTTAAAAAATATCAAATTTTTCGCCATGCCCGATGAGACTGCCAAGTTTGGTGAGTTTTTGTGCATGTTTCGGGGGTCAAAAATGCGATCGAACAATCGGAAAAATAATAATAATAATAATTTCTACAAAAACAATAGGGACTTCGCAGCGGTCGCTGCTCAGGCCCTAATAATAATAATAATAATAATAATAATAATAATAAAAGTAATAATATTTTCTACAAAAACAATAGGGACCTCGCCGCGGTCGCTGCTCGGGCCCCAATAATAATTTCTACACAAAGTCCATTGTGGAGACCCGCCCCCTTTTAAGTAAATTCAAAATGGCCGACTTCCTGTAAAACCTAGCTCATTGCTCCAAGAGACTTTTTTGTAGGTCTTGGTCTTATACATACAGTGAACCCTCGCTACTTCGAGGTTCACCTTTCGCGGGTTCAGTGCTTCGCGGGTCTAAAAAATATTCGGGGGCATTGTAGTTTCGCCGAGCGGCACGACGGGGCGCTGGAGCGGTTAGACGGCCGGCGTGCGCCGAAGAAGAGCGTGGGCGAAGAGGAGAGTGGACGAAGAAGAGCACGTTCCCCCGGACACGATCGGTGGCGACGTTTCGCGCGGTTCGGACCGTACCAGAGCTCCGGCCAGCGTGCGTGGCAGTTAAGCCGTAGAGGAGCACCTTCCCCGGGCACGGGCGGTGCCAAGCGGCCCCTAAGTTTAACCGAATGGAAGCTCCGGAGGAGGAGGGCATGCTCGCGTCACAGTAAGCCGAAGAGGAGCACCTTCCCCGGGCACGGGCGGTTCCAAGCGGCCCCTAAGTTTAACCGAATGGAAGCTCCGGAGGAGGAGGGCATGCTCGCGTCACAGTAAGCCGAAGAGGAGCACCTTCCCCGGGCACGGGCGGTGCCAAGCGGCCCCTAAGTTTAACCGAATGGAAGCTCCGGGGGAGGAGGACGGGCGTGTGTCACAGTTAAGCCAAATTGGAGCACCTCTTCTGCCCGGGCACGAGCGGAGCGCGAGGCTGTCAGTTATGAATGAATAAATGAATAAATAAATAAAGAATGCCACCTTTCATTTCACAGGGCACACCGGACGGCGTACCAGCAGGTAAAAGTCGGAGTAATTAAATAAATACAAAAAGAATGGCTGGGGAATAAAAAAATAATACGTTTTAATAATAATTTGGTTTTTTTGTTATAACATGAATTTCACTCTCTCTCTCCCCGTATATATATATATATATATATATATATATATATATATATATATATATTTATTATATATATTGTATATTTTTTTTAAGCATTTTTGAAGGTGCGCCGCTACTTCGCGGATTTTCAGTTTTCGCGGGTGGTCTCGGTCCCCATTAACCGCGATAACCGAGGGTTCACTGTACTCCATAAAATTTACAAAAAGCGAGGTGAAACACTCAACCAGAGCTGCTTTTTTTTAACATTTCTCGAGGGCCATGGCGAGCCATTTCAAAAAAGCTGCACAACTAACGTATAAAATATTGATAAATTTGCTCGGCCTGATGTGTGTGTAAAGTTTTACGAGTTGTCGTTCATATTTAGAACCTCATAATCAGCTTTGTTTTATTGCCGAACAGTGCAATGCCACTCCCACAACTTTTCACGAAAAATCACGAATTTCGTATTGTGACATCCTCATGGCCGAAACAGTCATCCGAGCATATATGAGGGCGACCTTGTTGAGTTGCACGGAGAAAAACATCCAAGAAAATAACTTGTATTAGCTTTTACCAGTTGGTGGCGCTACTACTACGATATAAAATAAGTTGGTAGATGTCTTCAGGGCTGAAGTATCCTCAAATGTGTACAACTTCGAGAAGATAGGATGATCTGAGTCATGTTGCCGGAGCTTTTGTTGCCACAGAGTACAATCGGACTTTTCAGCACCTTAATAGCCACGCCTTTTGCCAAAACGTCACAAAATTCGGCAGAGAGTAAGATCATTGTCTTGAGTCTTTTCTGACTAATTTTCAGTCGGATTCGTCAAAAGGGCACCGTGCAGTACGTGAAAATTAAAATAAAAACAAATTTTTGATTCCACTTGGCGGCACTGTGTGTATAACAAAATAATAACATTAAGATGTCTTCAGGTCGGGACGTTTTATTTACAGGTGAAGGTTTGGATTTTTAGGAGCATGTGCAGGGGAGTTATTAAGCATTCATTTATTTGTATTAGGTTCATTTTGTCTTCTTATTATTGATATTTGACTGATTCATTAAAAGCAGACAATTATGTTTTAGGTTAATTTTTTACCTGACATGTTTCGGCGAGTCTTTCGCCTTCTTCAGAGTGTCGCATGATGGTGTCTTGAGACCCGTCTTTATCAGCTGATGTTCCATGAGGGTGTGACTTACCTGTCAAAAAAATGAAAAATCAGAGCAGTAAAAGAACAAGCACAACATGAACATTACAAATCAGCAATCACTGACCACTGCAAAAGGGAAAACCACATCATGGACCGGGAGAAGGGCAGGGTCATCTGCACCGAAGAGAACAAACAACAGCGCTGGATCAGAGAGGCCATTGAGATCTGCAAGCGAGGCATAAAAACCATGAACAGAGACAAGGGAGCCTTCATCCTCTCTACCACCTGGAGCAGCATTTTGGCGGAGTGAACGGACAGCGGGGGGCGTGACTTGCCTTCATTCTTGTGACAGGTAAGTCACGCCCTCATGGAACATCAGCTGATAAAGACGGGCCACAAGACACCATCATGTGACACTCTGAAGAAGGCGAAAGACTTTCGTATTGTGACATCCTCAAGGCCTAAACACTCATCCGAGCAAATGTAAGGTAGATTTTGTTAACCTGCCCGGAGAAAAAAATCAACGAAAATGATTTGTATTTGTTTTAACCAGTTGGTGGCGCTACCACTGCGATCAAAAATAAGTTGGCAGCCGTCTTCAGGGCCTGAATATCCTCAAATGTGAAAAATTTCGAGAAGATGGATCATCTGAATCATTTTGCAGGAACTTTTGTTGCCACGGAGAATAATCAGACTCTGCGGCACCGTAATAGCCACGCCCTTCGAAGGAAAGTCACAAAAATAGGGATAGAGTAAGATCAATGTCTTGAGTCTTTTCTAGCCAATTTTCAATCAGATTCGTTAAAAGGGCACCGTGCAGTACGTCAAAATGTAAAAAATGATATTGATTGGCGCAAGGTGTATAACTGAATATAAACATATAGATGTCTTCAGGTACAGACTCTTTATGTACATGTGAAGTTTTGGATTTTTAGCAGCATGTGCAGGAGAGTTATTAAGCATTTTGTCCATTGCGGCGAAGGAAATCTTAAGTGAAAACTTTGATGCCCCGCCCCCGTCATATAGTATTTCGGAAACAAAAAATTTTAGCCCCAGTGTTTGTGCCAGGTCTTCAGATGCTACAGACAGAATTTTAAGGCAATCAGATGAAGCCTTTAGGATCAGGGTGCAAAAGAATGACCCCTGTAAACATGCAAAAAAGGGCAAAAGTCGGACTTTCAAAAATTCATAACTCACTTCCTGTTCATATTAGACGTTAAAATATCAAATTTTTCGCCATGCCCGATGAGACTGCCAAGTTTGGTGAGTTTTTGTGCATGTTTCAGGGGTCAAAAATGCGATCGAACAATCGGAAAAATAATAATAATAATAATTTCAACAAAAACAATAGGGACTTCGCAGCGGTCGCTGCTCAGGCCCTAATAATAATAATAATAATAATAATAAAAGTAATAATATTTTCTACAAAAACAATAGGGACCTCGCCGCGGTCGCTGCTCGGGCCCCAATAATAATTTCTACACAAAGTCCATTGTGGTGACCCGCCCCCTTTTAAGTAAATTCAAAATGGCCGACTTCCTGTAAAACCTAGCTCATTGCTCCAAGAGACTTTTTTGTAGGTCTTGGTCTTATACATACAGTGAACCCTCGCTACTTCGCGGTTCACCTTTCGCGGGTTCAGTGCTTCGCGGGTCTAAAAAATATTCGGGCGCATTGTAGTTTCGCCGAGCGGCACGACGGGGCGCTGGAGCGGTTAGACGGCCGGCGTGCGCCGAAGAAGAGCGTGGGCGAAGAGGAGAGTGGACGAAGAAGAGCACGTTCCCCCGGACACGATCGGTGGCGACGTTTCGCGCGGTTCGGACCGTACCAGAGCTCCGGCCAGCGTGCGTGGCAGTTAAGCCGTAGAGGAGCACCTTCCCCGGGCACGGGCAGTGCCAAGCGGCCCCTAAGTTTAACCGAATGGAAGCTCCGGAGGAGGAGGGCATGCTCGCGTCACAGTAAGCCGAAGAGGAGCACCTTCCCCGGGCACGGGCGGTTCCAAGCGGCCCCTAAGTTTAACCGAATGGAAGCTCCGGAGGAGGAGGGCATGCTCGCGTCACAGTAAGCCGAAGAGGAGCACCTTCCCCGGGCACGGGCGGTGCCAAGCGGCCCCTAAGTTTAACCGAATGGAAGCTCCGGGGGAGGAGGACGGGCGTGTGTCACAGTTAAGCCAAATTGGAGCACCTCTTCTGCCCGGGCACGAGCGGAGCGCGAGGCTGTCAGTTATGAATGTATAAATGAATAAATAAATAAAGAATGCCACCTTTCATTTCACAGGGCACACCGGACGGCGTACCAGCAGGTAAAAGTCGGAGTAATTAAATAAATACAAAAAGAATGGCTGGGGAATAAAAAAATAATACGTTTTAATAATAATTTGTTTTTTTTGTTATAACATGAATTTCACTCTCTCTCTCCCCGTATATATATATATATATATATATATATATATATTTATATATTTATTATATATATTGTATATTTTTTTTAAGCATTTTTGAAGGTGCGCCGCTACTTCGCGGATTTTCAGTTTTCGCGGGTGGTCTCGGTCCCCATTAACCGCGATAACCGAGGGTTCACTGTACTCCATAAAATTTACAAAAAGCGAGGTGAAACACTCAACCAGAGCTGCTTTTTTTTAACATTTCTCGAGGGCCATGGCGAGCCATTTCAAAAAAGCTGCACAACTAACGTATAAAATATTGATAAATTTGCTCGGCCTGATGTGTGTGTAAAGTTTTACGAGTTGTCGTTCATATTTAGAACCTCATAATCAGCTTTGTTTTATTGCTGAACAGTGCAATGCCACTCCCACAACTTTTCACGAAAAATCACGAATTTCGTATTGTGACATCCTCATGGCCGAAACAGTCATCCGAGCATATATGAGGGCGACCTTGTTGAGTTGCACGGAGAAAAACATCCAAGAAAATAACTTGTATTAGCTTTTACCAGTTGGTGGCGCTACTACTACGATGTAAAATAAGTTGGTAGATGTCTTCAGGGCTGAAGTATCCTCAAATGTGTACAACTTCGAGAAGATAGGATCATCTGAGTCATGTTGCCGGAGCTTTTGTTGCCACAGAGTACAATCGGACTTTTCAGCACCTTAATAGCCACGCCTTTTGCCAAAACGTCACAAAATTCGGCAGAGAGTAAGATCATTGTCTTAAGTCTTTTCTGACTAATTTTCAGTCGGATTCGTCAAAAGGGCACCATGCAGTACGTGAAAATTAAAATAAAAACAAATTTTTGATTCCACTTGGCGGCACTGTGTGTATAACAAAATAATAACATTAAGATGTCTTCAGGTCGGGACGTTTTATTTACAGGTGAAGGTTTGGATTTTTAGGAGCATGTGCAGGGGAGTTATTAAGCATTCATTTATTTGTATTAGGTTCATTTTGTCTTCTTATTATTGATATTTGACTGATTCATTAAAAGCAGACAATTATGTTTTAGGTTAATTTTTTACCTGACATGTTTCGGCGAGTCTTTCGCCTTCTTCAGAGTGTCGCATGATGGTGTCTTGAGCTGATGTTCCATGAGGGTGTGACTTACCTGTCAAAAAAATGAAAAAATCAGAGCAGTAAAAGAACAAGCACAACATGAACATTACAAATCAGCAATCACTGACCACTGCAAAAGGGAAAACCACATCATGGACCGGGAGAAGGGCAGGGTCATCCGCACAGAAGAGAACAAACAACAGCGCTGGATCAGAGAGGCCATTGAGATCTGCAAGCGAGGCATAAAAACCATGAACAGAGACAAGGGAGCCTTCATCCTCTCTACCACCTGGAGCAGCATTTTGGCGGAGTGAACGGACAGCGGGGGGCGTGACTTGCCTTCATTCTTGTGACAGGTAAGTCACGCCCTCATGGAACATCAGCTGATAAAGACGGGCCACAAGACACCATCATGTGACACTCTGAAGAAGGCGAAAGACTTTCGTATTGTGACATCCTCAAGGCCTAAACACTCATCCGAGCAAATGTAAGGTAGATTTTGTTAACCTGCCCGGAGAAAAAAATCAACGAAAATGATTTGTATTTGTTTTAACCAGTTGGTGGCGCTACCACTGCGATCAAAAATAAGTTGGCAGCCGTCTTCAGGGCCTGAATATCCTCAAATGTGAAAAATTTCGAGAAGATGGATCATCTGAATCATTTTGCAGGAACTTTTGTTGCCACGGAGAATAATCAGACTCTGCGGCACCGTAATAGCCACGCCCTTCGAAGGAAAGTCACAAAAATAGGGATAGAGTAAGATCAATGTCTTGAGTCTTTTCTAGCCAATTTTCAATCAGATTCATTAAAAGGGCACCGTGCAGTACGTCAAAATGTAAAAATTGATATTGATTGGCGCAAGGTGTATAACTGAATATAAACATATAGATGTCTTCAGGTACCGACTCTTTATGTACATGTGAAGTTTTGGATTTTTAGCAGCACGGGCAGGAGAGTTATTAAGCATTTTGTCCATTGCGGCGAAGGAAATCTTAAGTGAAAACTTTGAAGCCCCGCCCCCGTCATATAGTATTTCGGAAACAAAAAATTTTAGCCCCAGTGTTTGTCCCAGGTCTTAAGATGCTCCAGACAGAACTTTAAGGCAATCAGATGAAGCCTTTAGGATCAGGGTGCAAAAGAATGACCCCTGTAAACATGCAAAAAAGGGCAAAAGTCGGACTTTCAAAAATTCATAACTCACTTCCTGTTCATATTAGACGTTAAAAAATATCAAATTTTTCGCCATGCCCGATGAGACTGCCAAGTTTGGTGAGTTTTTGTGCATGTTTCGGGGGTCAAAAATGCGATCGAACAATCGGAAAAATAATAATAATAATAATTTCTACAAAAACAATAGGGACTTCGCAGCGGTCGCTGCTCAGGCCCTAATAATAATAATAATAATAATAATAATAATAATAAAAGTAATAATATTTTCTACAAAAACAATAGGGACCTCGCCGCGGTCGCTGCTCGGGCCCCAATAATAATTTCTACACAAAGTCCATTGTGGAGACCCGCCCCCTTTTAAGTAAATTCAAAATGGCCGACTTCCTGTAAAACCTAGCTCATTGCTCCAAGAGACTTTTTTGTAGGTCTTGGTCTTATACATACAGTGAACCCTCGCTACTTCGAGGTTCACCTTTCGCGGGTTCAGTGCTTCGCGGGTCTAAAAAATATTCGGGGGCATTGTAGTTTCGCCGAGCGGCACGACGGGGCGCTGGAGCGGTTAGACGGCCGGCGTGCGCCGAAGAAGAGCGTGGGCGAAGAGGAGAGTGGACGAAGAAGAGCACGTTCCCCCGGACACGATCGGTGGCGACGTTTCGCGCGGTTCGGACCGTACCAGAGCTCCGGCCGGCGTGCGTGGCAGTTAAGCCGTAGAGGAGCACCTTCCCCGGGCACGGGCGGTTCCAAGCGGCCCCTGAGTTTAACCGAATGGAAGCTCCGGAGGAGGAGGGCATGCTCGCGTCACAGTAAGCCGAAGAGGAGCACCTTCCCCGGGCACGGGCGGTTCCAAGCGGCCCCTAAGTTTAACCGAATGGAAGCTCCGGAGGAGGAGGGCATGCTCGCGTCACAGTAAGCCGAAGAGGAGCACCTTCCCCGGGCACGGGCGGTGCCAAGCGGCCCCTAAGTTTAACCGAATGGAAGCTCCGGGGGAGGAGGGCGGGCGTGTGTCACAGTTAAGCCGAATTGGAGCACCTCTTCTGCCGGGCACAAGCGGAGCGCGAGGCTGTCAGTTATGAATGAATAAATGAATAAATAAATAAAGAATGCCACCTTTCATTTCACAGGGCACACCGGACGGCGTACCAGCAGGTAAAAGTCGGAGTAATTAAATAAATACAAAAAGAATGGTTGGGGAATAAAAAAATAATAAGTTTTAATAATAATTTGTTTTTTTTGTTATAACATGAATTTCACTCTCTCTCTCTCTCTCTCCCCCCGTATATATATATATATATATATATATATATATATATATATATATATATTTATATATTTATTATATATTTTTTTTAAGCATTTTTGAAGGTGCGCCGCTACTTCGCGGATTTTCAGTTTTCGCGGGTGGTCTCGGTCCCCATTAACCGCGATAACCGAGGGTTCACTGTACTCCATAAAATTTACAAAAAGCGAGGTGAAACACTCAACCAGGGCTGCTTTTTTGAACATTTCTCGAGGGCCATGGCGAGCCATTTCAAAAAAGCTGCACAACTAACGTATAAAATATTGATAAATTTGCTCGGCCTGATGTGTGTGTAAAGTTTCACGAGTTGTCGTTCATATTTAGAACCTCATAATCAGCTTTGTTTTATTGCCGAACAGTGCAATGCCACTCCCACAACTTTTCATGAAAAAGGACGAATTTCGTATTGTGACATCCTCATGGCCGAAACAGTCATCCGAGCATATATGAGGGCGACCTTGTTGAGTTGCACGGAGAAAAACATCCAAGAAAATAACTTGTATTAGCTTTTACCAGTTGGGGGCGCTACTACTACGATGAAAAATAAGTTGGTAGATGTCTTCAGGGCTGAAGTATCCTCAAATGTGTGCAACTTCGAGAAGATAGGATCATCTGAGTCATGTTGCTGGAGCTTTTGTTGCCACAGAGTACAATCGGACTTTTCAGCACCGTAATAGCCACGCCTTTTGCCAAAACGTCACAAAATTCGGCAGAGAGTAAGATCATTGTCTTGAGTCTTTTCTGACTAATTTTCAGTCGGATTCGTCGAAAGGGCACCGTGCAGTACGTGACAATTAAAATAAAAACAAATTTTTTATTCCACTTGGCGGCACTGTGTGTATAACAAAATAATAACATTAAGATGTCTTCAGGTCGGGACGTTTTATTTACAGGTGAAGGTTTGGATTTTTAGGAGCATGTGCAGGGGAGTTATTAAGCATTCATTTATTTGTATTAGGTTCATTTTGTCTTCTTATTATTGATATTTGACTGATTCATTAAAAGCAGACAATTATGTTTTAGGTTAATTTTTTACCTGACATGTTTCGGCGAGTCTTTCGCCTACTTCAGAGTGTCGCATGATGGTGTCTTGAGCTGATGTTCCATGAGGGTGTGACTTACCTGTCAAAAAAATGAAAAAAATCAGAGCAGTAAAAGAACAAGCACAACATGAACATTACAAATCAGCAATCACTGACCACTGCAAAAGGGAAAACCACATCATGGACCGGGAGAAGGGCAGGGTCATCCGCACAGAAGAGAACAAACAACAGCGCTGGATCAGAGAGGCCATTGAGATCTGCAAGCGAGGCATAAAAACCATGAACAGAGACAAGGGAGCCTTCATCCTCTCTACCACCTGGACCAGCATCTTGGCGGAGTGAACGGACAGCGGGGGCGTGACTTGCCTTCATTCTTGTGACAGGTAAGTCACGCCCTCATGGAACATCAGCTGATAAAGGCGGGTCACAAGACACCATCATGTGACACTCTGAAGAAGGCGAAAGACTTTCGTATTGTGACATGCTCAAGGCCTAAACACTCATCCGAGCAAATATAAGGTAGATTTTGTTAACATGCCCGGAGAAAAACATCAACGAAAATAATTTATATTTGTTTTAACCAGTTGGTGGCGCTACCACTGCGATCAAAAATAAGTTGGCAGCCGTCTTCAGGGCCTGAATATCCTCAAATGTGAAAAATTTCGAGAAGATGGATCATCTGAATCATTTTGCAGGAACTTTTGTTGCCACGGAGAATAATCAGACTCTGCGGCACCGTAATAGCCACGCCCTTCGAAGGAAAGTCACAAAAATAGGGATAGAGTAAGATCAATGTCTTGAGTCTTTTCTAGCCAATTTTCAATCAGATTCGTTAAAAGGGCACCGTGCAGTACGTCAAAATGTAAAAAATGATATTGATTGGCGCAAGGTGTATAACTGAATATAAACATATAGATGTCTTCAGGTACAGACTCTTTATGTACATGTGAAGTTTTGGATTTTTAGCAGCATGTGCAGGAGAGTTATTAAGCATTTTGTCCATTGCGGCGAAGGAAATCTTAAGTGAAAACTTTGATGCCCCGCCCCCGTCATATAGTATTTCGGAAACAAAAAATTTTAGCCCCAGTGTTTGTCCCAGGTCTTCAGATGCTACAGACAGAATTTTAAGGCAATCAGATGAAGCCTTTAGGATCAGGGTGCAAAAGAATGACCCCTGTAAACATGCAAAAAAGGGCAAAAGTCGGACTTTCAAAAATTCATAACTCACTTCCTGTTCATATTAGACGTTAAAATATCAAATTTTTCGCCATGCCCGATGAGACTGCCAGGTTTGGTGAGTTTTTGTGCATGTTTCGGGGGTCAAAAATGCGATCGAACAATCGGAAAAATAATAATAATAATTTCTACAAAAACAATAGGGACTTCGCAGCGGTCGCTGCTCAGGCCCTAATAATAATAATAATAATAATAATAAAAGTAATAATATTTTCTACAAAAACAATAGGGACCTCGCCGCGGTCGCTGCTCGGGCCCCAATAATAATTTCTACACAAAGTCCATTGTGGTGACCCGCCCCCTTTTAAGTAAATTCAAAATGGCCGACTTCCTGTAAAACCTAGCTCATTGCTCCAAGAGACTTTTTTGTAGGTCTTGGTCTTATACATACAGTGAACCCTCGCTACTTCGCGGTTCACCTTTCGCAGGTTCAGTGCTTCGCGGGTCTAAAAAATATTCGGGGGCATTGTAGTTTCGCCGAGCGGCACGACGGGGCGCTGGAGCGGTTAGACGGCCGGCGTGCGCCGAAGAAGAGCGTGGGCGAAGAGGAGAGTGGACGAAGAAGAGCACGTTCCCCCGGACACGATCGGTGGCGACGTTTCGCGCGGTTCGGACCGTACCAGAGCTCCGGCCAGCGTGCGTGGCAGTTAAGCCGTAGAGGAGCACCTTCCCCGGGCACGGGCGGTGCCAAGCGGCCCCTAAGTTTAACCGAATGGAAGCTCCGGAGGAGGAGGGCATGCTCGCGTCACAGTAAGCCGAAGAGGAGCACCTTCCCCGGGCACGGGCGGTTCCAAGCGGCCCCTAAGTTTAACCGAATGGAAGCTCCGGAGGAGGAGGGCATGCTCGCGTCACAGTAAGCCGAAGAGGAGCACCTTCCCCGGGCACGGGCGGTGCCAAGCGGCCCCTAAGTTTAACCGAATGGAAGCTCCGGGGGAGGAGGACGGGCGTGTGTCACAGTTAAGCCAAATTGGAGCACCTCTTCTGCCCGGGCACGAGCTGAGCGCGAGGCTGTCAGTTATGAATGAATAAATGAATAAATAAATAAAGAATGCCACCTTTCATTTCACAGGGCACACCGGACGGCGTACCAGCAGGTAAAAGTCGGAGTAATTAAATAAATACAAAAAGAATGGCTGGGGAATAAAAAAATAATACGTTTTAATAATAATTTGGTTTTTTTGTTATAACATGAATTTCACTCTCTCTCTCCCCGTATATATATATATATATATATATATATATACATATATATATATATATATATATATATATATTTATTATATATATTGTATATTTTTTTTAAGCATTTTTGAAGGTGCGCCGCTACTTCGCGGATTTTCAGTTTTCGCGGGTGGTCTCGGTCCCCATTAACCGCGATAACCGAGGGTTCACTGTACTCCATAAAATTTACAAAAAGCGAGGTGAAACACTCAACCAGAGCTGCTTTTTTTTAACATTTCTCGAGGGCCATGGCGAGCCATTTCAAAAAAGCTGCACAACTAACGTATAAAATATTGATAAATTTGCTCGGCCTGATGTGTGTGTAAAGTTTTACGAGTTGTCGTTCATATTTAGAACCTCATAATCAGCTTTGTTTTATTGCCGAACAGTGCAATGCCACTCCCACAACTTTTCACGAAAAATCACGAATTTCGTATTGTGACATCCTCATGGCCGAAACAGTCATCCGAGCATATATGAGGGCGACCTTGTTGAGTTGCACGGAGAAAAACATCCAAGAAAATAACTTGTATTAGCTTTTACCAGTTGGTGGCGCTACTACTACGATATAAAATAAGTTGGTAGATGTCTTCAGGGCTGAAGTATCCTCAAATGTGTACAACTTCGAGAAGATAGGATGATCTGAGTCATGTTGCCGGAGCTTTTGTTGCCACAGAGTACAATCGGACTTTTCAGCACCTTAATAGCCACGCCTTTTGCCAAAACGTCACAAAATTCGGCAGAGAGTAAGATCATTGTCTTGAGTCTTTTCTGACTAATTTTCAGTCGGATTCGTCAAAAGGGCACCGTGCAGTACGTGAAAATTAAAATAAAAACAAATTTTTGATTCCACTTGGCGGCACTGTGTGTATAACAAAATAATAACATTAAGATGTCTTCAGGTCGGGACGTTTTATTTACAGGTGAAGGTTTGGATTTTTAGGAGCATGTGCAGGGGAGTTATTAAGCATTCATTTATTTGTATTAGGTTCATTTTGTCTTCTTATTATTGATATTTGACTGATTCATTAAAAGCAGACAATTATGTTTTAGGTTAATTTTTTACCTGACATGTTTCGGCGAGTCTTTCGCCTTCTTCAGAGTGTCGCATGATGGTGTCTTGAGACCCGTCTTTATCAGCTGATGTTCCATGAGGGTGTGACTTACCTGTCAAAAAAATGAAAAATCAGAGCAGTAAAAGAACAAGCACAACATGAACATTACAAATCAGCAATCACTGACCACTGCAAAAGGGAAAACCACATCATGGACCGGGAGAAGGGCAGGGTCATCCGCACCGAAGAGAACAAACAACAGCGCTGGATCAGAGAGGCCATTGAGATCTGCAAGCGAGGCATAAAAACCATGAACAGAGACAAGGGAGCCTTCATCCTCTCTACCACCTGGAGCAGCATTTTGGCGGAGTGAACGGACAGCGGGGGGCGTGACTTGCCTTCATTCTTGTGACAGGTAAGTCACGCCCTCATGGAACATCAGCTGATAAAGACGGGCCACAAGACACCATCATGTGACACTCTGAAGAAGGCGAAAGACTTTCGTATTGTGACATCCTCAAGGCCTAAACACTCATCCGAGCAAATGTAAGGTAGATTTTGTTAACCTGCCCGGAGAAAAAAATCAACGAAAATGATTTGTATTTGTTTTAACCAGTTGGTGGCGCTACCACTGCGATCAAAAATAAGTTGGCAGCCGTCTTCAGGGCCTGAATATCCTCAAATGTGAAAAATTTCGAGAAGATGGATCATCTGAATCATTTTGCAGGAACTTTTGTTGCCACGGAGAATAATCAGACTCTGCGGCACCGTAATAGCCACGCCCTTCGAAGGAAAGTCACAAAAATAGGGATAGAGTAAGATCAATGTCTTGAGTCTTTTCTAGCCAATTTTCAATCAGATTCGTTAAAAGGGCACCGTGCAGTACGTCAAAATGTAAAAAATGATATTGATTGGCGCAAGGTGTATAACTGAATATAAACATATAGATGTCTTCAGGTACAGACTCTTTATGTACATGTGAAGTTTTGGATTTTTAGCAGCATGTGCAGGAGAGTTATTAAGCATTTTGTCCATTGCGGCGAAGGAAATCTTAAGTGAAAACTTTGATGCCCCGCCCCCGTCATATAGTATTTCGGAAACAAAAAATTTTAGCCCCAGTGTTTGTGCCAGGTCTTCAGATGCTACAGACAGAATTTTAAGGCAATCAGATGAAGCCTTTAGGATCAGGGTGCAAAAGAATGACCCCTGTAAACATGCAAAAAAGGGCAAAAGTCGGACTTTCAAAAATTCATAACTCACTTCCTGTTCATATTAGACGTTAAAATATCAAATTTTTCGCCATGCCCGATGAGACTGCCAAGTTTGGTGAGTTTTTGTGCATGTTTCGGGGGTCAAAAATGCGATCGAACAATCGGAAAAATAATAATAATAATAATTTCTACAAAAACAATAGGGACTTCGCAGCGGTCGCTGCTCAGGCCCTAATAATAATAATAATAATAATAATAAAAGTAATAATATTTTCTACAAAAACAATAGGGACCTCGCCGCGGTCGCTGCTCGGGCCCCAATAATAATTTCTACACAAAGTCCATTGTGGTGACCCGCCCCCTTTTAAGTAAATTCAAAATGGCCGACTTCCTGTAAAACCTAGCTCATTGCTCCAAGAGACTTTTTTGTAGGTCTTGGTCTTATACATACAGTGAACCCTCGCTACTTCGCGGTTCACCTTTCGCGGGTTCAGTGCTTCGCGGGTCTAAAAAATATTCGGGGGCATTGTAGTTTCGCCGAGCGGCACGACGGGGCGCTGGAGCGGTTAGACGGCCGGCATGCGCCGAAGAAGAGCGTGGGCGAAGAGGAGAGTGGACGAAGAAGAGCACGTTCCCCCGGACACGATCGGTGGCGACGTTTCGCGCGGTTCGGACCGTACCAGAGCTCCGGCCAGCGTGCGTGGCAGTTAAGTCGTAGAGGAGCACCTTCCCCGGGCACGGGCGGTGCCAAGCGGCCCCTAAGTTTAACCGAATGGAAGCTCCGGAGGAGGAGGGCATGCTCGCGTCACACTAAGCCGAAGAGGAGCACCTTCCCCGGGCACGGGCGGTTCCAAGCGGCCCCTAAGTTTAACCGAATGGAAGCTCCGGAGGAGGAGGGCATGCTCGCGTCACAGTAAGCCGAAGAGGAGCACCTTCCCCGGGCACGGGCGGTGCCAAGCGGCCCCTAAGTTTAACCGAATGGAAGCTCCGGGGGAGGAGGACGGGCGTGTGTCACAGTTAAGCCAAATTGGAGCACCTCTTCTGCCCGGGCACGAGCTGAGCGCGAGGCTGTCAGTTATGAATGAATAAATGAATAAATAAATAAAGAATGCCACCTTTCATTTCACAGGGCACACCGGACGGCGTACCAGCAGGTAAAAGTCGGAGTAATTAAATAAATACAAAAAGAATGGCTGGGGAATAAAAAAATAATACGTTTTAATAATAATTTGTTTTTTTTGTTATAACATGAATTTCACTCTCTCTCTCCCCGTATATATATATATATATATATATATATATATATATATATATATATTTATTATATATATTGTATATTTTTTTTAAGCATTTTTGAAGGTGCGCCGCTACTTCGCGGATTTTCAGTTTTCGCGGATGGTCTCGGTCCCCATTAACCGCGATAACAGAGAGTTCACTGTACTCCATAAAATTTACAAAAAGCGAGGTGAAACATTCAACCAGAGCTGCTTTTTTTTAACATTTCTCGAGGGCCATGGCGAGCCATTTCAAAAAAGCTGCACAACTAACGTATAAAATATTGATAAATTTGCTCGGCCTGATGTGTGTGTAAAGTTTTACGAGTTGTCGTTCATATTTAGAACCTCATAATCAGCTTTGTTTTATTGCCGAACAGTGCAATGCCACTCCCACAACTTTTCACGAAAAATCACGAATTTCGTATTGTGACATCCTCATGGCCGAAACAGTCATCCGAGCATATATGAGGGCGACCTTGTTGAGTTGCACGGAGAAAAACATCCAAGAAAATAACTTGTATTAGCTTTTACCAGTTGGTGGCGCTACTACTACGATGTAAAATAAGTTGGTAGATGTCTTCAGGGCTGAGGTATCCTCAAATGTGTACAACTTCGAGAAGATAGGATCATCTGAGTCATGTTGCCGGAGCTTTTGTTGCCACAGAGTACAATCGGACTTTTCAGCACCTTAATAGCCACGCCTTTTGCCAAAACGTCACAAAATTCGGCAGAGAGTAAGATCATTGTCTTGAGTCTTTTCTGACTAATTTTCAGTCGGATTTGTCAAAAGGGCACCGTGCAGTACGTGAAAATTAAAATAAAAACAAATTTTTGATTCCACTTGGCGGCACTGTGTGTATAACAAAATAATAACATTAAGATGTCTTCAGGTCGGGACGTTTTATTTACAGGTGAAGGTTTGGATTTTTAGGAGCATGTGCAGGGGAGTTATTAAGCATTCGTTTATTTGTATTAGGTTCATTTTGTCTTCTTATTATTGATATTTGACTGATTCATTAAAAGCAGACAATTATGTTTTAGGTAAATTTTTTACCTGACATGTTTCGGCGAGTCTTTCGCCTTCTTCAGAGTGTCGCATGATGGTGTCTTGAGACCCGTCTTTATCAGCTGATGTTCCATGAGGGTGTGACTTACCTGTCAAAAAAATGAAAAATCAGAGCAGTCAAAGAACAAGCACAACATGAACATTACAAATCAGCAATCACTGACCACTGCAAAAGGGAAAACCACATCATGGACCGGGAGAAGGGCAGGGTCATCCGCACCGAAGAGAACAAACAACAGCGCTGGATCAGAGAGGCCATTGAGATCTGCAAGCGAGGCATAAAAACCATGAACAGAGACAAGGGAGCCTTCATCCTCTCTACCACCTGGAGCAGCATTTTGGCGGAGTGAACGGACAGCGGGGGGCGTGACTTGCCTTCATTCTTGTGACAGGTAAGTCACGCCCTCATGGAACATCAGCTGATAAAGACGGGCCACAAGACACCATCATGTGACACTCTGAAGAAGGCGAAAGACTTTCGTATTGTGACATCCTCAAGGCCTAAACACTCATCCGAGCAAATGTAAGGTAGATTTTGTTAACCTGCCCGGAGAAAAAAATCAACGAAAATAATTTGTATTTGTTTTAACCAGTTGGTGGCGCTACCACTGCGATCAAAAATAAGTTGGCAGCCGTCTTCAGGGCCTGAATATCCTCAAATGTGAAAAATTTCGAGAAGATGGATCATCTGAATCATTTTGCAGGAACTTTTGTTGCCACGGAGAATAATCAGACTCTGCGGCACCGTAATAGCCACGCCCTTCGAAGGAAAGTCACAAAAATAGGGATAGAGTAAGATCAATGTCTTGAGTCTTTTCTAGCCAATTTTCAATCAGATTCGTTAAAAGGGCACCGTGCAGTACGTCAAAATGTAAAAAATGATATTGATTGGCGCAAGGTGTATAACTGAATATAAACATATAGATGTCTTCAGGTACAGACTCTTTATGTACATGTGAAGTTTTGGATTTTTAGCAGCATGTGCAGGAGAGTTATTAAGCATTTTGTCCATTGCGGCGAAGGATATCTTAAGTGAAAACTTTGATGCCCCGCCCCCGTCATATAGTATTTTGGAAACAAAAAATTTTAGCCCCAGTGTTTGTGCCAGGTCTTCAGATGCTACAGACAGAATTTTAAGGCAATCAGATGAAGCCTTTAGGATCAGGGTGCAAAAGAATGACCCCTGTAAACATGCAAAAAAGGGCAAAAGTCAGACTTTCAAAAATTCATAACTCACTTCCTGTTCATATTAGACGTTAAAATATCAAATTTTTCGCCATGCCCGATGAGACTGCCAAGTTTGGTGAGTTTTTGTGCATGTTTCGGGGGTCAAAAATGCGATCGAACAATCGGAAAAATAATAATAATAATAATTTCTACAAAAACAATAGGGACTTCGCAGCGGTCGCTGCTCAGGCCCTAATAATAATAATAATAATAATAATAAAAGTAATAATATCTTCTACAAAAACAATAGGGACCTCGCCGCGGTCGCTGCTCGGGCCCCAATAATAATTTCTACACAAAGTCCATTGTGGTGACCCGCCCCCTTTTAAGTAAATTCAAAATGGCCGACTTCCTGTAAAACCTAGCTCATTGCTCCAAGAGACTTTTTTGTAGGTCTTGGTCTTATACATACAGTGAACCCTCGCTACTTCGAGGTTCACCTTTCGCGGGTTCAGTGCTTCGCGGGTCTAAAAAATATTCGGGGGCATTGTAGTTTCGCCGAGCGGCACGACGGGGCGCTGGAGCGGTTAGACGGCCGGCGTGCGCCGAAGAAGAGCGTGGGCGAAGAGGAGAGTGGACGAAGAAGAGCACGTTCCCCCGGACACGATCGGTGGCGACGTTTCGCGCGGTTCGGACCGTACCAGAGCTCCGGCCAGCGTGCGTGGCAGTTAAGCCGTAGAGGAGCACCTTCCCCGGGCACGGGCGGTGCCAAGCGGCCCCTAAGTTTAACCGAATGGAAGCTCCGGAGGAGGAGGGCATGCTCGCGTCACAGTAAGCCGAAGAGGAGCACCTTCCCCGGGCACGGGCGGTTCCAAGCGGCCCCTAAGTTTAACCGAATGGAAGCTCCGGAGGAGGAGGGCATGCTCGCGTCACAGTAAGCCGAAGAGGAGCACCTTCCCCGGGCACGGGCGGTGCCAAGCGGCCCCTAAGTTTAACCGAATGGAAGCTCCGGGGGAGGAGGACGGGCGTGTGTCACAGTTAAGCCAAATTGGAGCACCTCTTCTGCCCGGGCACGAGCGGAGCGCGAGGCTGTCAGTTATGAATGAATAAATGAATAAATAAATAAAGAATGCCACCTTTCATTTCACAGGGCACACCGGACGGCGTACCAGCAGGTAAAAGTCGGAGTAATTAAATAAATACAAAAAGAATGGCTGGGGAATAAAAAAATAATACGTTTTAATAATAATTTGGTTTTTTTGTTATAACATGAATTTCACTCTCTCTCTCCCCGTATATATATATATATATATATATATATATATATATATATATATATATATATATATATTTATTATATATATTGTATATTTTTTTTAAGCATTTTTGAAGGTGCGCCGCTACTTCGCGGATTTTCAGTTTTCGCGGGTGGTCTCGGTCCCCATTAACCGCGATAACCGAGGGTTCACTGTACTCCATAAAATTTACAAAAAGCGAGGTGAAACACTCAACCAGAGCTGCTTTTTTTTAACATTTCTCGAGGGCCATGGCGAGCCATTTCAAAAAAGCTGCACAACTAACGTATAAAATATTGATAAATTTGCTCGGCCTGATGTGTGTGTAAAGTTTTACGAGTTGTCGTTCATATTTAGAACCTCATAATCAGCTTTGTTTTATTGCCGAACAGTGCAATGCCACTCCCACAACTTTTCACGAAAAATCACGAATTTCGTATTGTGACATCCTCATGGCCGAAACAGTCATCCGAGCATATATGAGGGCGACCTTGTTGAGTTGCACGGAGAAAAACATCCAAGAAAATAACTTGTATTAGCTTTTACCAGTTGGTGGCGCTACTACTACGATATAAAATAAGTTGGTAGATGTCTTCAGGGCTGAAGTATCCTCAAATGTGTACAACTTCGAGAAGATAGGATGATCTGAGTCATGTTGCCGGAGCTTTTGTTGCCACAGAGTACAATCGGACTTTTCAGCACCTTAATAGCCACGCCTTTTGCCAAAACGTCACAAAATTCGGCAGAGAGTAAGATCATTGTCTTGAGTCTTTTCTGACTAATTTTCAGTCGGATTCGTCAAAAGGGCACCGTGCAGTACGTGAAAATTAAAATAAAAACAAATTTTTGATTCCACTTGGCGGCACTGTGTGTATAACAAAATAATAACATTAAGATGTCTTCAGGTCGGGACGTTTTATTTACAGGTGAAGGTTTGGATTTTTAGGAGCATGTGCAGGGGAGTTATTAAGCATTCATTTATTTGTATTAGGTTCATTTTGTCTTCTTATTATTGATATTTGACTGATTCATTAAAAGCAGACAATTATGTTTTAGGTTAATTTTTTACCTGACATGTTTCGGCGAGTCTTTCGCCTTCTTCAGAGTGTCGCATGATGGTGTCTTGAGACCCGTCTTTATCAGCTGATGTTCCATGAGGGTGTGACTTACCTGTCAAAAAAATGAAAAATCAGAGCAGTAAAAGAACAAGCACAACATGAACATTACAAATCAGCAATCACTGACCACTGCAAAAGGGAAAACCACATCATGGACCGGGAGAAGGGCAGGGTCATCTGCACCGAAGAGAACAAACAACAGCGCTGGATCAGAGAGGCCATTGAGATCTGCAAGCGAGGCATAAAAACCATGAACAGAGACAAGGGAGCCTTCATCCTCTCTACCACCTGGAGCAGCATTTTGGCGGAGTGAACGGACAGCGGGGGGCGTGACTTGCCTTCATTCTTGTGACAGGTAAGTCACGCCCTCATGGAACATCAGCTGATAAAGACGGGCCACAAGACACCATCATGTGACACTCTGAAGAAGGCGAAAGACTTTCGTATTGTGACATCCTCAAGGCCTAAACACTCATCCGAGCAAATGTAAGGTAGATTTTGTTAACCTGCCCGGAGAAAAAAATCAACGAAAATGATTTGTATTTGTTTTAACCAGTTGGTGGCGCTACCACTGCGATCAAAAATAAGTTGGCAGCCGTCTTCAGGGCCTGAATATCCTCAAATGTGAAAAATTTCGAGAAGATGGATCATCTGAATCATTTTGCAGGAACTTTTGTTGCCACGGAGAATAATCAGACTCTGCGGCACCGTAATAGCCACGCCCTTCGAAGGAAAGTCACAAAAATAGGGATAGAGTAAGATCAATGTCTTGAGTCTTTTCTAGCCAATTTTCAATCAGATTCGTTAAAAGGGCACCGTGCAGTACGTCAAAATGTAAAAAATGATATTGATTGGCGCAAGGTGTATAACTGAATATAAACATATAGATGTCTTCAGGTACAGACTCTTTATGTACATGTGAAGTTTTGGATTTTTAGCAGCATGTGCAGGAGAGTTATTAAGCATTTTGTCCATTGCGGCGAAGGAAATCTTAAGTGAAAACTTTGATGCCCCGCCCCCGTCATATAGTATTTCGGAAACAAAAAATTTTAGCCCCAGTGTTTGTGCCAGGTCTTCAGATGCTACAGACAGAATTTTAAGGCAATCAGATGAAGCCTTTAGGATCAGGGTGCAAAAGAATGACCCCTGTAAACATGCAAAAAAGGGCAAAAGTCGGACTTTCAAAAATTCATAACTCACTTCCTGTTCATATTAGACGTTAAAATATCAAATTTTTCGCCATGCCCGATGAGACTGCCAAGTTTGGTGAGTTTTTGTGCATGTTTCAGGGGTCAAAAATGCGATCGAACAATCGGAAAAATAATAATAATAATAATTTCAACAAAAACAATAGGGACTTCGCAGCGGTCGCTGCTCAGGCCCTAATAATAATAATAATAATAATAATAAAAGTAATAATATTTTCTACAAAAACAATAGGGACCTCGCCGCGGTCGCTGCTCGGGCCCCAATAATAATTTCTACACAAAGTCCATTGTGGTGACCCGCCCCCTTTTAAGTAAATTCAAAATGGCCGACTTCCTGTAAAACCTAGCTCATTGCTCCAAGAGACTTTTTTGTAGGTCTTGGTCTTATACATACAGTGAACCCTCGCTACTTCGCGGTTCACCTTTCGCGGGTTCAGTGCTTCGCGGGTCTAAAAAATATTCGGGCGCATTGTAGTTTCGCCGAGCGGCACGACGGGGCGCTGGAGCGGTTAGACGGCCGGCGTGCGCCGAAGAAGAGCGTGGGCGAAGAGGAGAGTGGACGAAGAAGAGCACGTTCCCCCGGACACGATCGGTGGCGACGTTTCGCGCGGTTCGGACCGTACCAGAGCTCCGGCCAGCGTGCGTGGCAGTTAAGCCGTAGAGGAGCACCTTCCCCGGGCACGGGCAGTGCCAAGCGGCCCCTAAGTTTAACCGAATGGAAGCTCCGGAGGAGGAGGGCATGCTCGCGTCACAGTAAGCCGAAGAGGAGCACCTTCCCCGGGCACGGGCGGTTCCAAGCGGCCCCTAAGTTTAACCGAATGGAAGCTCCGGAGGAGGAGGGCATGCTCGCGTCACAGTAAGCCGAAGAGGAGCACCTTCCCCGGGCACGGGCGGTGCCAAGCGGCCCCTAAGTTTAACCGAATGGAAGCTCCGGGGGAGGAGGACGGGCGTGTGTCACAGTTAAGCCAAATTGGAGCACCTCTTCTGCCCGGGCACGAGCGGAGCGCGAGGCTGTCAGTTATGAATGTATAAATGAATAAATAAATAAAGAATGCCACCTTTCATTTCACAGGGCACACCGGACGGCGTACCAGCAGGTAAAAGTCGGAGTAATTAAATAAATACAAAAAGAATGGTTGGGGAATAAAAAAATAATAAGTTTTAATAATAATTTGTTTTTTTTGTTATAACATGAATTTCACTCTCTCTCTCTCTCTCTCCCCCCGTATATATATATATATATATATATATATATATATATATATATATATATATATATATTTATATATTTATTATATATTTTTTTTAAGCATTTTTGAAGGTGCGCCGCTACTTCGCGGATTTTCAGTTTTCGCGGGTGGTCTCGGTCCCCATTAACCGCGATAACCGAGGGTTCACTGTACTCCATAAAATTTACAAAAAGCGAGGTGAAACACTCAACCAGGGCTGCTTTTTTGAACATTTCTCGAGGGCCATGGCGAGCCATTTCAAAAAAGCTGCACAACTAACGTATAAAATATTGATAAATTTGCTCGGCCTGATGTGTGTGTAAAGTTTCACGAGTTGTCGTTCATATTTAGAACCTCATAATCAGCTTTGTTTTATTGCCGAACAGTGCAATGCCACTCCCACAACTTTTCATGAAAAAGGACGAATTTCGTATTGTGACATCCTCATGGCCGAAACAGTCATCCGAGCATATATGAGGGCGACCTTGTTGAGTTGCACGGAGAAAAACATCCAAGAAAATAACTTGTATTAGCTTTTACCAGTTGGGGGCGCTACTACTACGATGAAAAATAAGTTGGTAGATGTCTTCAGGGCTGAAGTATCCTCAAATGTGTGCAACTTCGAGAAGATAGGATCATCTGAGTCATGTTGCTGGAGCTTTTGTTGCCACAGAGTACAATCGGACTTTTCAGCACCGTAATAGCCACGCCTTTTGCCAAAACGTCACAAAATTCGGCAGAGAGTAAGATCATTGTCTTGAGTCTTTTCTGACTAATTTTCAGTCGGATTCGTCGAAAGGGCACCGTGCAGTACGTGACAATTAAAATAAAAACAAATTTTTTATTCCACTTGGCGGCACTGTGTGTATAACAAAATAATAACATTAAGATGTCTTCAGGTCGGGACGTTTTATTTACAGGTGAAGGTTTGGATTTTTAGGAGCATGTGCAGGGGAGTTATTAAGCATTCATTTATTTGTATTAGGTTCATTTTGTCTTCTTATTATTGATATTTGACTGATTCATTAAAAGCAGACAATTATGTTTTAGGTTAATTTTTTACCTGACATGTTTCGGCGAGTCTTTCGCCTACTTCAGAGTGTCGCATGATGGTGTCTTGAGCTGATGTTCCATGAGGGTGTGACTTACCTGTCAAAAAAATGAAAAAAATCAGAGCAGTAAAAGAACAAGCACAACATGAACATTACAAATCAGCAATCACTGACCACTGCAAAAGGGAAAACCACATCATGGACCGGGAGAAGGGCAGGGTCATCCGCACAGAAGAGAACAAACAACAGCGCTGGATCAGAGAGGCCATTGAGATCTGCAAGCGAGGCATAAAAACCATGAACAGAGACAAGGGAGCCTTCATCCTCTCTACCACCTGGACCAGCATCTTGGCGGAGTGAACGGACAGCGGGGGCGTGACTTGCCTTCATTCTTGTGACAGGTAAGTCACGCCCTCATGGAACATCAGCTGATAAAGGCGGGTCACAAGACACCATCATGTGACACTCTGAAGAAGGCGAAAGACTTTCGTATTGTGACATGCTCAAGGCCTAAACACTCATCCGAGCAAATATAAGGTAGATTTTGTTAACATGCCCGGAGAAAAACATCAACGAAAATAATTTATATTTGTTTTAACCAGTTGGTGGCGCTACCACTGCGATCAAAAATAAGTTGGCAGCCGTCTTCAGGGCCTGAATATCCTCAAATGTGAAAAATTTCGAGAAGATGGATCATCTGAATCATTTTGCAGGAACTTTTGTTGCCACGGAGAATAATCAGACTCTGCGGCACCGTAATAGCCACGCCCTTCGAAGGAAAGTCACAAAAATAGGGATAGAGTAAGATCAATGTCTTGAGTCTTTTCTAGCCAATTTTCAATCAGATTCGTTAAAAGGGCACCGTGCAGTACGTCAAAATGTAAAAAATGATATTGATTGGCGCAAGGTGTATAACTGAATATAAACATATAGATGTCTTCAGGTACAGACTCTTTATGTACATGTGAAGTTTTGGATTTTTAGCAGCATGTGCAGGAGAGTTATTAAGCATTTTGTCCATTGCGGCGAAGGAAATCTTAAGTGAAAACTTTGATGCCCCGCCCCCGTCATATAGTATTTCGGAAACAAAAAATTTTAGCCCCAGTGTTTGTCCCAGGTCTTCAGATGCTACAGACAGAATTTTAAGGCAATCAGATGAAGCCTTTAGGATCAGGGTGCAAAAGAATGACCCCTGTAAACATGCAAAAAAGGGCAAAAGTCGGACTTTCAAAAATTCATAACTCACTTCCTGTTCATATTAGACGTTAAAATATCAAATTTTTCGCCATGCCCGATGAGACTGCCAGGTTTGGTGAGTTTTTGTGCATGTTTCGGGGGTCAAAAATGCGATCGAACAATCGGAAAAATAATAATAATAATTTCTACAAAAACAATAGGGACTTCGCAGCGGTCGCTGCTCAGGCCCTAATAATAATAATAATAATAATAATAAAAGTAATAATATTTTCTACAAAAACAATAGGGACCTCGCCGCGGTCGCTGCTCGGGCCCCAATAATAATTTCTACACAAAGTCCATTGTGGTGACCCGCCCCCTTTTAAGTAAATTCAAAATGGCCGACTTCCTGTAAAACCTAGCTCATTGCTCCAAGAGACTTTTTTGTAGGTCTTGGTCTTATACATACAGTGAACCCTCGCTACTTCGCGGTTCACCTTTCGCAGGTTCAGTGCTTCGCGGGTCTAAAAAATATTCGGGGGCATTGTAGTTTCGCCGAGCGGCACGACGGGGCGCTGGAGCGGTTAGACGGCCGGCGTGCGCCGAAGAAGAGCGTGGGCGAAGAGGAGAGTGGACGAAGAAGAGCACGTTCCCCCGGACACGATCGGTGGCGACGTTTCGCGCGGTTCGGACCGTACCAGAGCTCCGGCCAGCGTGCGTGGCAGTTAAGCCGTAGAGGAGCACCTTCCCCGGGCACGGGCGGTGCCAAGCGGCCCCTAAGTTTAACCGAATGGAAGCTCCGGAGGAGGAGGGCATGCTCGCGTCACAGTAAGCCGAAGAGGAGCACCTTCCCCGGGCACGGGCGGTTCCAAGCGGCCCCTAAGTTTAACCGAATGGAAGCTCCGGAGGAGGAGGGCATGCTCGCGTCACAGTAAGCCGAAGAGGAGCACCTTCCCCGGGCACGGGCGGTGCCAAGCGGCCCCTAAGTTTAACCGAATGGAAGCTCCGGACGGAGGAGGACGGGCGTGTGTCACAGTTAAGCCAAATTGGAGCACCTCTTCTGCCCGGGCACGAGCGGAGCGCGAGGCTGTCAGTTATGAATGAATAAATGAATAAATAAATAAAGAATGCCACCTTTCATTTCACAGGGCACACCGGACGGCGTACCAGCAGGTAAAAGTCGGAGTAATTAAATAAATACAAAAAGAATGGCTGGGGAATAAAAAAATAATACGTTTTAATAATAATTTGGTTTTTTTGTTATAACATGAATTTCACTCTCTCTCTCCCCGTATATATATATATATATATATATATATATATATATATATATATATATTTATTATATATATTGTATATTTTTTTTAAGCATTTTTGAAGGTGCGCCGCTACTTCGCGGATTTTCAGTTTTCGCGGGTGGTCTCGGTCCCCATTAACCGCGATAACCGAGGGTTCACTGTACTCCATAAAATTTACAAAAAGCGAGGTGAAACACTCAACCAGAGCTGCTTTTTTTTAACATTTCTCGAGGGCCATGGCGAGCCATTTCAAAAAAGCTGCACAACTAACGTATAAAATATTGATAAATTTGCTCGGCCTGATGTGTGTGTAAAGTTTTACGAGTTGTCGTTCATATTTAGAACCTCATAATCAGCTTTGTTTTATTGCCGAACAGTGCAATGCCACTCCCACAACTTTTCACGAAAAATCACGAATTTCGTATTGTGACATCCTCATGGCCGAAACAGTCATCCGAGCATATATGAGGGCGACCTTGTTGAGTTGCACGGAGAAAAACATCCAAGAAAATAACTTGTATTAGCTTTTACCAGTTGGTGGCGCTACTACTACGATATAAAATAAGTTGGTAGATGTCTTCAGGGCTGAAGTATCCTCAAATGTGTACAACTTCGAGAAGATAGGATGATCTGAGTCATGTTGCCGGAGCTTTTGTTGCCACAGAGTACAATCGGACTTTTCAGCACCTTAATAGCCACGCCTTTTGCCAAAACGTCACAAAATTCGGCAGAGAGTAAGATCATTGTCTTGAGTCTTTTCTGACTAATTTTCAGTCGGATTCGTCAAAAGGGCACCGTGCAGTACGTGAGAATTAAAATAAAAAAAAATTTTTGATTCCACTTGGCGGCACTGTGTGTATAACAAAATAATAACATTAAGATGTCTTCAGGTCGGGACGTTTTATTTACAGGTGAAGGTTTGGATTTTTAGGAGCATGTGCAGGGGAGTTATTAAGCATTCATTTATTTGTATTAGGTTCATTTTGTCTTCTTATTATTGATATTTGACTGATTCATTAAAAGCAGACAATTATGTTTTAGGTTAATTTTTTACCTGACATGTTTCGGCGAGTCTTTCGCCTTCTTCAGAGTGTCGCATGATGGTGTCTTGAGACCCGTCTTTATCAGCTGATGTTCCATGAGGGTGTGACTTACCTGTCAAAAAAATGAAAAATCAGAGCAGTAAAAGAACAAGCACAACATGAACATTACAAATCAGCAATCACTGACCACTGCAAAAGGGAAAACCACATCATGGACCGGGAGAAGGGCAGGGTCATCCGCACCGAAGAGAACAAACAACAGCGCTGGATCAGAGAGGCCATTGAGATCTGCAAGCGAGGCATAAAAACCATGAACAGAGACAAGGGAGCCTTCATCCTCTCTACCACCTGGAGCAGCATTTTGGCGGAGTGAACGGACAGCGGGGGGCGTGACTTGCCTTCATTCTTGTGACAGGTAAGTCACGCCCTCATGGAACATCAGCTGATAAAGACGGGCCACAAGACACCATCATGTGACACTCTGAAGAAGGCGAAAGACTTTCGTATTGTGACATCCTCAAGGCCTAAACACTCATCCGAGCAAATGTAAGGTAGATTTTGTTAACCTGCCCGGAGAAAAAAATCAACGAAAATAATTTGTATTTGTTTTAACCAGTTGGTGGCGCTACCACTGCGATCAAAAATAAGTTGGCAGCCGTCTTCAGGGCCTGAATATCCTCAAATGTGAAAAATTTCGAGAAGATGGATCATCTGAATCATTTTGCAGGAACTTTTGTTGCCACGGAGAATAATCAGACTCTGCGGCACCGTAATAGCCACGCCCTTCGAAGGAAAGTCACAAAAATAGGGATAGAGTAAGATCAATGTCTTGAGTCTTTTCTAGCCAATTTTCAATCAGATTCGTTAAAAGGGCACCGTGCAGTACGTCAAAATGTAAAAAATGATATTGATTGGCGCAAGGTGTATAACTGAATATAAACATATAGATGTCTTCAGGTACAGACTCTTTATGTACATGTGAAGTTTTGGATTTTTAGCAGCATGTGCAGGAGAGTTATTAAGCATTTTGTCCATTGCGGCGAAGGATATCTTAAGTGAAAACTTTGATGCCCCGCCCCCGTCATATAGTATTTTGGAAACAAAAAATTTTAGCCCCAGTGTTTGTGCCAGGTCTTCAGATGCTACAGACAGAATTTTAAGGCAATCAGATGAAGCCTTTAGGATCAGGGTGCAAAAGAATGACCCCTGTAAACATGCAAAAAAGGGCAAAAGTCGGACTTTCAAAAATTCATAACTCACTTCCTGTTCATATTAGACGTTAAAATATCAAATTTTTCGCCATGCCCGATGAGACTGCCAAGTTTGGTGAGTTTTTGTGCATGTTTCGGGGGTCAAAAATGCGATCGAACAATCGGAAAAATAATAATAATAATAATTTCTACAAAAACAATAGGGACTTCGCAGCGGTCGCTGCTCAGGCCCTAATAATAATAATAATAATAATAATAAAAGTAATAATATCTTCTACAAAAACAATAGGGACCTCGCCGCGGTCGCTGCTCGGGCCCCAATAATAATTTCTACACAAAGTCCATTGTGGTGACCCGCCCCCTTTTAAGTAAATTCAAAATGGCCGACTTCCTGTAAAACCTAGCTCATTGCTCCAAGAGACTTTTTTGTAGGTCTTGGTCTTATACATACAGTGAACCCTCGCTACTTCGCGGTTCACCTTTCGCGGGTTCAGTGCTTCGCGGGTCTAAAAAATATTCGGGGGCATTGTAGTTTCGCCGAGCGGCACGACGGGGCGCTGGAGCGGTTAGACGGCCGGCGTGCGCCGAAGAAGAGCGTGGGCGAAGAGGAGAGTGGACGAAGAAGAGCACGTTCCCCCGGACACGATCGGTGGCGACGTTTCGCGCGGTTCGGACCGTACCAGAGCTCCGGCCAGCGTGCGTGGCAGTTAAGCCGTAGAGGAGCACCTTCCCCGGGCACGGGCGGTGCCAAGCGGCCCCTACGTTTAACCGAATGGAAGCTCCGGAGGAGGAGGGCATGCTCGCGTCACAGTAAGCCGAAGAGGAGCACCTTCCCCGGGCACGGGCGGTGCCAAGCGGCCCCTAAGTTTAACCGAATGGAAGCTCCGGGGGAGGAGGACGGGCGTGTGTCACAGTTAAGCCAAATTGGAGCACCTCTTCTGCCCGGGCACGAGCGGAGCGCGAGGCTGTCAGTTATGAATGAATAAATGAATAAATAAATAAAGAATGCCACCTTTCATTTCACAGGGCACACCGGACGGCGTACCAGCAGGTAAAAGTCGGAGTAATTAAATAAATACAAAAAGAATGGCTGGGGAATAAAAAAACAATACGTTTTAATAATAATTTGGTTTTTTTGTTATAACATGAATTTCACTCTCTCTCTCCCCGTATATATATATATATATATATATATATATATATATATATATATATATATATATATATATATTATTATATATATTGTATATTTTTTTTAAGCATTTTTGAAGGTGCGCCGCTACTTCGCGGATTTTCAGTTTTCGCGGATGGTCTCGGTCCCCATTAACCGTGATAACCGAGGGTTCACTGTACTCCATAAAATTTACAAAAAGCGAGGTGAAACACTCAACCAGAGCTGCTTTTTTTTAACATTTCTCGAGGGCCATGGCGAGCCATTTCAAAAAAGCTGCACAACTAACGTATAAAATATTGATAAATTTGCTCGGCCTGATGTGTGTGTAAAGTTTTACGAGTTGTCGTTCATATTTAGAACCTCATAATCAGCTTTGTTTTATTGCCGAACAGTGCAATGCCACTCCCACAACTTTTCACGAAAAATCACGAATTTCGTATTGTGACATCCTCATGGCCGAAACAGTCATCCGAGCATATATGAGGGCGACCTTGTTGAGTTGCACGGAGAAAAACATCCAAGAAAATAACTTGTATTAGCTTTTACCAGTTGGTGGCGCTACTACTACGATGTAAAATAAGTTGGTAGATGTCTTCAGGGCTGAAGTATCCTCAAATGTGTACAACTTCGAGAAGATAGGATCATCTGAGTCATGTTGCCGGAGCTTTTGTTGCCACAGAGTACAATCGGACTTTTCAGCACCTTAATAGCCACGCCTTTTGCCAAAACGTCACAAAATTCGGCAGAGAGTAAGATCATTGTCTTGAGTCTTTTCTGACTCATTTTCAGTCGGATTCGTCAAAAGGGCACCGTGCAGTACGTGAAAATTAAAATAAAAACAAATTTTTGATTCCACTTGGCGGCACTGTGTGTATAACAAAATAATAACATTAAGATGTCTTCAGGTCGGGACGTTTTATTTACAGGTGAAGGTTTGGATTTTTAGGAGCATGTGCAGGGGAGTTATTAAGCATTCATTTATTTGTATTAGGTTCATTTTGTCTTCTTATTATTGATATTTGACTGATTCATTAAAAGCAGACAATTATGTTTTAGGTTAATTTTTTACCTGACATGTTTCGGCGAGTCTTTCGCCTTCTTCAGAGTGTCGCATGATGGTGTCTTGAGACCCGTCTTTATCAGCTGATGTTCCATGAGGGTGTGACTTACCTGTCAAAAAAATGAAAAATCAGAGCAGTAAAAGAACAAGCACAACATGAACATTACAAATCAGCAATCACTGACCACTGCAAAAGGGAAAACCACATCATGGACCGGGAGAAGGGCAGGGTCATCCGCACCGAAGAGAACAAACAACAGCGCTGGATCAGAGAGGCCATTGAGATCTGCAAGCGAGGCATAAAAACCATGAACAGAGACAAGGGAGCCTTCATCCTCTCTACCACCTGGAGGAGCATTTTGGCGGAGTGAACGGACAGCGGGGGGCGTGACTTGCCTTCATTCTTGTGACAGGTAAGTCACGCCCTCATGGAACATCAGCTGATAAAGACGGGCCACAAGACACCATCATGTGACACTCTGAAGAAGGCGAAAGACTTACGTATTGTGACATCCTCAAGGCCTAAACACTCATCCGAGCAAATGTAAGGTAGATTTTGTTAACCTGCCCGGAGAAAAAAATCAACGAAAATAATTTGTATTTGTTTTAACCAGTTGGTGGCGCGACCACTGCGATCAAAAATAAGTTGGCAGCCGTCTTCAGGGCCTGAATATCCTCAAATGTGAAAAATTTCGAGAAGATGGATCATCTGAATCATTTTGCAGGAACTTTTGTTGCCACGGAGAATAATCAGACTCTGCGGCACCGTAATAGCCACGCCCTTTGAAGGAAAGTCATAAAAATAGGGATAGAGTAAGATCAATGTCTTGAGTCTTTTCTAGCCAATTTTCAATCGGATTCGTTAAAAGGGCACCATGCAGTACGTCAAAATGTAAAAAATGATATTGATTGGCGCAAGGTGTATAACTGAATATAAACATATAGATGTCTTCAGGTACAGACTCTTTATGTACATGTGAAGTTTTGGATTTTTAGCAGCATGTGCAGGAGAGTTATTAAGCATTTTGTCCATTGCGGCGAAGGAAATCTTAAGTGAAAACTTTGAAGCCCCGCCCCCGTCATATAGTATTTCGGAAACAAAAAATTTTAGCCCCAGTGTTTGTCCCAGGTCTTCAGATGCTACAGACAGAATTTTAAGGCAATCAGATGAAGCCTTTAGGATCAGGGTGCAAAAGAATGACCCCTGTAAACATGCAAAAAAGGGCAAAAGTCGGACTTTCAAAAATTCATAACTCACTTCCTGTTCATATTAGACGTTAAAATATCAAATTTTTCGCCATGCCCGATGAGACTGCCAAGTTTGGTTAGTTTTTGTGCATGTTTCGGGGGTCAAAAATGCGATCGAACAATCGGAAAAATAATAATAATAATAATTTCTACAAAAACAATAGGGACTTCGCAGCGGTCGCTGCTCAGGCCCTAATAATAATAATAATAATAATAATAAAAGTAATAATGTTTTCTACAAAAACAATAGGGACCTCGCCGCGGTCGGTGCTCGGGCCCCAATAATAATTTCTACACAAAGTCCATTGTGGTGACCCGCCCCCTTTTAAGTAAATTCAAAATGGCCGACTTCCTGTAAAACCTAGCTCATTGCTCCAAGAGACTTTTTTGTAGGTCTTGGTCTTATACATACAGTGAACCCTCGCTACTTCGCGGTTCACCTTTCGCGGGTTCAGTGCTTCGCGGGTCTAAAAAATATTCGGGGGCATTGTAGTTTCGCCGAGCGGCACGACGGGGCGCTGGAGCGGTTAGACGGCCGCCGTGCGCCGAAGAAGAGCGTGGGCGAAGAGGAGAGTGGACGAAGAAGAGCACGTTCCCCCGGACACGATCGGTGGCGACGTTTCGCGCGGTTCGGACCGTACCAGAGCTCCGGCCGGCGTGCGTGGCAGTTAAGCTGTAGAGGAGCACCTTCCCCGGGCACGGGCGGTTCCAAGCGGCCCCTAAGTTTAACCGAATGGAAGCTCCGGAGGAGGAGGGCATGCTCGCGTCACAGTAAGCCGAAGAGGAGCACCTTCCCCGGGCACGGGCGGTGCCAAGCGGCCCCTAAGTTTAACCGAATGGAAGCTCCGGGGGAGGAGGGCGGGCGTGTGTCACAGTTAAGCCAAATTGGAGCACCTCTTCTGCCCGGGCACGAGCGGAGCGCGAGGCTGTCAGTTATGAATGAATAAATGAATAAATAAATAAAGAATGCCACCTTTCATTTCACAGGGCACACCGGACGGCGTACCAGCAGGTAAAAGTCGGAGTAATTAAATAAATACTAAAAGAATGGCTGGGGAATAAAAAAATAATACGTTTTAATAATAATTTGGTTTTTTTGTTATAACATGAATTTCACTCTCTCTCTCCCCGTATATATATATATATATATATATATTTATTATATTTATTGTATATTTTTTTTAAGCATTTTTGAAGGTGCGCCGCTACTTCGCGGATTTTCAGTTTTCGCGGGTGGTCTCGGTCCCCATTAACCGCGATAACCGAGGGTTCACTGTACTCCATAAAATTTACAAAAAGCGAGGTGAAACACTCAACCAGAGCTGCTTTTTTTAACATTTCTCGAGGGCCATGGCGAGCCATTTCAAAAAAGCTGCACAACTAACGTATAAAATATTGATAAATTTGCTCGGCCTGATGTGTGTGTAAAGTTTTACGAGTTGTCGTTCATATTTAGAACCTCATAATCAGCTTTGTTTTATTGCCGAACAGTGCAATGCCACTCCCACAACTTTTCACGAAAAAGGACGAATTTCGTATTGTGACATCCTCATGGCCGAAACAGTCATCCGAGCATATATGAGGGCGACCTTGTTGAGTTGCACGGAGAAAAACATCCAAGAAAATAACTTGTATTAGCTTTTACCAGTTGGTGGCGCTACTACTACGATGTAAAATAAGTTGGTAGATGTCTTCAGGGCTGAAGTATCCTCAAATGTGTACAACTTCGAGAAGATAAGATCATCTGAGTCATGTTGCCGGAGCTTTTGTTGCCACAGAGTACAATCGGACTTTTCAGCACCTTAATAGCCACGCCTTTTGCCAAAACGCCACAAAATTCGGCAGAGAGTAAGATCATTGTCTTGAGTCTTTTCTGACTCATTTTCAGTCGGATTCGTCAAAAGGGCACCGTGCAGTACGTGAAAATTAAAATAAAAACAAATTTTTGATTCCACTTGGCGGCACTGTGTGTATAACAAAATAATAACATTAAGATGTCTTCAGGTCGGGACGTTTTATTTACAGGTGAAGGTTTGGATTTTTAGGAGCATGTGCAGGGGAGTTATTAAGCATTCATTTATTTGTATTAGGTTCATTTTGTCTTCTTATTATTGATATTTGACTGATTCATTAAAAGCAGACAATTATGTTTTAGGTAAATTTTTTACCTGACATGTTTCGGCGAGTCTTTCGCCTTCTTCAGAGTGTCGCATGATGGTGTCTTGAGCTGATGTTCCATGAGGGTGTGACTTACCTGTCAAAAAAATGAAAAAAAATCAGAGCAGTAAAAGAACAAGCACAACATGAACATTACAAATCAGCAATCACTGACCACTGCAAAAGGGAAAACCACATCATGGACCGGGAGAAGGGCAGGGTCATCCGCACAGAAGAGAACAAACAACAGCGCTGGATCAGAGAGGCCATTGAGATCTGCAAGCGAGGCATAAAAACCATGAACAGAGACAAGGGAGCCTTCATCCTCTCTACCACCTGGACCAGCATCTTGGCGGAGTGAACGGACAGCGGGGGGCGTGACTTGCCTTCATTCTTGTGACAGGTAAGTCACGCCCTCATGGAACATCAGCTGATAAAGACGGGTCACAAGACAGCATCATGTGACACTCTGAAGAAGGCGAAAGACTTTCGTATTGTGACATGCTCAAGGCCTAAACACTCATCCGAGCAAATATAAGGTAGATTTTGTTCACCTGCCCGGAGAAAAACATCAACGAAAATAATTTGTATTTGTTTTAACCAGTTGGTGGCGCTACCACTGCGATCAAAAATAAGTTGGCAGCCGTCTTCAGGGCCTGAATATCCTCAAATGTGAAAAATTTCGAGAAGATGGATCATCTGAATCATTTTGCAGGAACTTTTGTTGCCACGGAGAATAATCAGACTCTGCGGCACCGTAATAGCCACGCCCTTCGAAGGAAAGTCACAAAAATAGGGATAGAGTAAGATCAATGTCTTGAGTCTTTTCTAGCCAATTTTCAATCAGATTCGTTAAAAGGGCACCGTGCAGTACGTCAAAATGTAAAAAATGATATTGATTGGCGCAAGGTGTATAACTGAATATAAACATATAGATGTCTTCAGGTACAGACTTTTTATGTACATGTGAAGTTTTGGATTTTTAGCAGCATGTGCAGGAGAGTTATTAAGCATTTTGTCCATTGCGGCGAAGGAAATCTTAAGTGAAAACTTTGAAGCCCCGCCCCCGTCATATAGTATTTCGGAAACAAAAAATTTTAGCCCCAGTGTTTGTCCCAGGTCTTCAGATGCTACAGACAGAATTTTAAGGCAATCAGATGAAGCCTTTAGGATCAGGGTGCAAAAGAATGACCCCTGTAAACATGCAAAAAAGGGCAAAAGTCGGACTTTCAAAAATTCATAACTCACTTCCTGTTCATATTAGACGTTAAAATATCAAATTTTTCGCCATGCCCGATGAGACTGCCAAGTTTGGTGAGTTTTTGTGCATGTTTCGGGGGTCAAAAATGCGATCGAACAATCGGAAAAATAATAATAATAATAATTTCTACAAAAACAATAGGGACTTCGCAGCAGTCGCTGCTCAGGCCCAAATAATAATAATAATAATATTAATAATAATAAAAGTAATAATATTTTCTACAAAAACAATAGGGACCTCGCAGCCGTCGCAGCTCGGGCCCTAATAACAATTTCTAGAAAAACAATAGGGACCTCGCAGCGGTCACTGCTCGGGCCCTAATAATAATAATAATAAAAATAATAATAATTTCCACAAAAACAATGGGGACCTCGGAGCGGTCGCTGCTCAGGCCCTAATAATAATTTCTACAAAAACAATAGGGACCTCGCCGCCGTCGCTGCTCGGGCCCCAATAATAATTTCTACACAAAGTCCATTGTGGTGACCCGCCCCCTTTTAAGTAAATTCAAAATGGCCGACTTCCTGTAAAACCTAGCTCATTGCTCCAAGAGACTTTTTTGTAGGTCTTGGTCTTATACATACAGTGAACCCTCGCTACTTCGCGGTTCACCTTTCGCGGGTTCAGTGCTTCGCGGGTCTAAAAAATATTCGGGGGCATTGTAGTTTCGCCGAGCGGCACGACGGGGCGCTGGAGCGGTTAGACGGCCGGCGTGCGCCGAAGAAGAGCGTGGGCGAAGAGGAGAGTGGACGAAGAAGAGCACGTTCTCCCGGACACGATCGGTGGCGACGTTTCGCGCGGTTCGGACCGTACCAGAGCTCCGGCCGGCGTGCGTGGCAGTTAAGCCGTAGAGGAGCACCTTCCCCGGGCACGGGCGGTGCCAAGCGGCCCCTAAGTTTAACCGAATGGAAGCTCCGGAGGAGGAGGGCATGCTCGCGTCACAGTAAGCCGAAGAGGAGCACCTTCCCCGGGCACGGGCGGTTCCAAGCGGCCCCTAAGTTTAACCGAATGGAAGCTCCGGAGGAGGAGGGCATGCTCGCGTCACAGTAAGCCGAAGAGGAGCACCTTCCCCGGGCACGGGCGGTTCCAAGCGGCCCCTAAGTTTAACTGAATGGAAGCTCCGGAGGAGGAGGGCATTCTCGCGTCACAGTAAGCCGAAGAGGAGCACCTTCCCCGGGCACGGGCGGTGCCAAGCGGCCCCTAAGTTTAACCGAATGGAAGTTCCGGGGGAGGAGGGCGGGCGTGTGTCACAGTTAAGCCGAATTGGAGCACCTCTTCCGCCCGGGCACGAGCGGAGCGCGAGGCTGTCAGTGATGAATGAATAAATGAATAAATAAATAAAGAATGCCACCTTTCATTTCACAGGGCACACCGGACGGCGTACCAGCAGGTAAAAGTCGGAGTAATTAAATAAATACAAAAAGAATGGCTGGGGAATAAAAAAATAATACGTTTTAATAATAATTTGGTTTTTTTGTTATAACATGAATTTCACTCTCTCTCTCCCCGTATATATATATATATATATATATATATATATATATATATATATATATATATATATATATATATTTATTATATATATTGTATATTTTTTTTAAGCATTTTTGAAGGTGCGCCGCTACTTCGCGGATTTTCAGTTTTCGCGGGTGGTCTCGGTCCCCATTAACCGCGATAACCGAGGGTTCACTGTACTCCATAAAATTTACAAAAAGCGAGGTGAAACACTCAATCAGGGCTGCTTTTTTGAACATTTCTCAAGGGCCATGGCGAGCCATTTAAAAAAAGCTGCACAACTAACGTATAAAATATTGATAAATTTGCTCGGCCTGATGTGTGTGTAAAGTTTCACGAGTTGTCGTTCATATTTAGAACCTCATAATCAGCGTTGTTTTATTGCCGAACAGTGCAATGCCACTCCCACAACTTTTCACGAAAAAGGACTAATTTCGTATTGTGACATCCTCATGGCCGAAACAGTCATCCGAGCATATATGAGGGCGACCTTGTTGAGTTGCACGGAGAAAAACATCCAAGAAAATAACTTGTATTAGCTTTTACCAGTTGGTGGCGCTACTACTACGATGAAAAATAAGTCGGTAGATGTCTTCAGGGCTGAAGTATCCTCAAATGTGTACAACTTCGAGAAGATAGGATCATCTGAGTCATGTTGCCGGAGCTTTTGTTGCCACAGAGTACAATCGGACTTTTCAGCACCTTAATAGCCACGCCTTTTGCCAAAACGTCACAAAATTCGGCAGAGAGTAAGATCATTGTCTTGAGTCTTTTCTGACTCATTTTCAGTCGGATTCGTCAAAAGGGCACCGTGCAGTACGTGAAAATTAAAATAAAAACAAATTTTTGATTCCACTTGGCGGCACTGTGTGTATAACAAAATAATAACATTAAGATGTCTTCAGGTCGGGACGTTTTATTTACAGGTGAAGGTTTGGATTTTTAGGAGCATGTGCAGGGGAGTTATTAAGCATTCATTTATTTGTATTAGGTTCATTTTGTCTTCTTATTATTGATATTTGACTGATTCATTAAAAGCAGACAATTATGTTTTAGGTTAATTTTTTACCTGACATGTTTCGGCGAGTCTTTCGCCTTCTTCAGAGTGTCGCATGATGGTGTCTTGAGACCCGTCTTTATCAGCTGATGTTCCATGAGGGTGTGACTTACCTGTCAAAAAAATGAAAAATCAGAGCAGTAAAAGAACAAGCACAACATGAACATTACAAATCAGCAATCACTGACCACTGCAAAAGGGAAAACCACATCATGGACCGGGAGAAGGGCAGGGTCATCCGCACCGAAGAGAACAAACAACAGCGCTGGATCAGAGAGGCCATTGAGATCTGCAAGCGAGGCATAAAAACCATGAACAGAGACAAGGGAGCCTTCATCCTCTCTACCACCTGGAGGAGCATTTTGGCGGAGTGAACGGACAGCGGGGGGCGTGACTTGCCTTCATTCTTGTGACAGGTAAGTCACGCCCTCATGGAACATCAGCTGATAAAGACGGGCCACAAGACACCATCATGTGACACTCTGAAGAAGGCGAAAGACTTACGTATTGTGACATCCTCAAGGCCTAAACACTCATCCGAGCAAATGTAAGGTAGATTTTGTTAACCTGCCCGGAGAAAAAAATCAACGAAAATAATTTGTATTTGTTTTAACCAGTTGGTGGCGCGACCACTGCGATCAAAAATAAGTTGGCAGCCGTCTTCAGGGCCTGAATATCCTCAAATGTGAAAAATTTCGAGAAGATGGATCATCTGAATCATTTTGCAGGAACTTTTGTTGCCACGGAGAATAATCAGACTCTGCGGCACCGTAATAGCCACGCCCTTTGAAGGAAAGTCATAAAAATAGGGATAGAGTAAGATCAATGTCTTGAGTCTTTTCTAGCCAATTTTCAATCGGATTCGTTAAAAGGGCACCATGCAGTACGTCAAAATGTAAAAAATGATATTGATTGGCGCAAGGTGTATAACTGAATATAAACATATAGATGTCTTCAGGTACAGACTCTTTATGTACATGTGAAGTTTTGGATTTTTAGCAGCATGTGCAGGAGAGTTATTAAGCATTTTGTCCATTGCGGCGAAGGAAATCTTAAGTGAAAACTTTGAAGCCCCGCCCCCGTCATATAGTATTTCGGAAACAAAAAATTTTAGCCCCAGTGTTTGTCCCAGGTCTTCAGATGCTACAGACAGAATTTTAAGGCAATCAGATGAAGCCTTTAGGATCAGGGTGCAAAAGAATGACCCCTGTAAACATGCAAAAAAGGGCAAAAGTCGGACTTTCAAAAATTCATAACTCACTTCCTGTTCATATTAGACGTTAAAATATCAAATTTTTCGCCATGCCCGATGAGACTGCCAAGTTTGGTTAGTTTTTGTGCATGTTTCGGGGGTCAAAAATGCGATCGAACAATCGGAAAAATAATAATAATAATAATTTCTACAAAAACAATAGGGACTTCGCAGCGGTCGCTGCTCAGGCCCTAATAATAATAATAATAATAATAATAAAAGTAATAATGTTTTCTACAAAAACAATAGGGACCTCGCCGCGGTCGGTGCTCGGGCCCCAATAATAATTTCTACACAAAGTCCATTGTGGTGACCCGCCCCCTTTTAAGTAAATTCAAAATGGCCGACTTCCTGTAAAACCTAGCTCATTGCTCCAAGAGACTTTTTTGTAGGTCTTGGTCTTATACATACAGTGAACCCTCGCTACTTCGCGGTTCACCTTTCGCGGGTTCAGTGCTTCGCGGGTCTAAAAAATATTCGGGGGCATTGTAGTTTCGCCGAGCGGCACGACGGGGCGCTGGAGCGGTTAGACGGCCGCCGTGCGCCGAAGAAGAGCGTGGGCGAAGAGGAGAGTGGACGAAGAAGAGCACGTTCCCCCGGACACGATCGGTGGCGACGTTTCGCGCGGTTCGGACCGTACCAGAGCTCCGGCCGGCGTGCGTGGCAGTTAAGCTGTAGAGGAGCACCTTCCCCGGGCACGGGCGGTTCCAAGCGGCCCCTAAGTTTAACCGAATGGAAGCTCCGGAGGAGGAGGGCATGCTCGCGTCACAGTAAGCCGAAGAGGAGCACCTTCCCCGGGCACGGGCGGTGCCAAGCGGCCCCTAAGTTTAACCGAATGGAAGCTCCGGGGGAGGAGGGCGGGCGTGTGTCACAGTTAAGCCAAATTGGAGCACCTCTTCTGCCCGGGCACGAGCGGAGCGCGAGGCTGTCAGTTATGAATGAATAAATGAATAAATAAATAAAGAATGCCACCTTTCATTTCACAGGGCACACCGGACGGCGTACCAGCAGGTAAAAGTCGGAGTAATTAAATAAATACTAAAAGAATGGCTGGGGAATAAAAAAATAATACGTTTTAATAATAATTTGGTTTTTTTGTTATAACATGAATTTCACTCTCTCTCTCCCCGTATATATATATATATATATATATATTTATTATATTTATTGTATATTTTTTTTAAGCATTTTTGAAGGTGCGCCGCTACTTCGCGGATTTTCAGTTTTCGCGGGTGGTCTCGGTCCCCATTAACCGCGATAACCGAGGGTTCACTGTACTCCATAAAATTTACAAAAAGCGAGGTGAAACACTCAACCAGAGCTGCTTTTTTTAACATTTCTCGAGGGCCATGGCGAGCCATTTCAAAAAAGCTGCACAACTAACGTATAAAATATTGATACATTTGCTCGGCCTGATGTGTGTGTAAAGTTTTACGAGTTGTCGTTCATATTTAGAACCTCATAATCAGCTTTGTTTTATTGCCGAACAGTGCAATGCCACTCCCACAACTTTTCACGAAAAAGGACGAATTTCGTATTGTGACATCCTCATGGCCGAAACAGTCATCCGAGCATATATGAGGGCGACCTTGTTGAGTTGCACGGAGAAAAACATCCAAGAAAATAACTTGTATTAGCTTTTACCAGTTGGTGGCGCTACTACTACGATGTAAAATAAGTTGGTAGATGTCTTCAGGGCTGAAGTATCCTCAAATGTGTACAACTTCGAGAAGATAAGATCATCTGAGTCATGTTGCCGGAGCTTTTGTTGCCACAGAGTACAATCGGACTTTTCAGCACCTTAATAGCCACGCCTTTTGCCAAAACGCCACAAAATTCGGCAGAGAGTAAGATCATTGTCTTGAGTCTTTTCTGACTCATTTTCAGTCGGATTCGTCAAAAGGGCACCGTGCAGTACGTGAAAATTAAAATAAAAACAAATTTTTGATTCCACTTGGCGGCACTGTGTGTATAACAAAATAATAACATTACGATGTCTTCAGGTCGGGACGTTTTATTTACAGGTGAAGGTTTGGATTTTTAGGAGCATGTGCAGGGGAGTTATTAAGCATTCATTTATTTGTATTAGGTTCATTTTGTCTTCTTATTATTGATATTTGACTGATTCATTAAAAGCAGACAATTATGTTTTAGGTTAATTTTTTACCTGACATGTTTCGGCGAGTCTTTCGCCTTCTTCAGAGTGTCGCATGATGGTGTCTTGAGCTGATGTTCCATGAGGGTGTGACTTACCTGTCAAAAAAATGAAAAAAAATCAGAGCAGTAAAAGAACAAGCACAACATGAACATTACAAATCAGCAATCACTGACCACTGCAAAAGGGAAAACCACATCATGGACCGGGAGAAGGGCAGGGTCATCCGCACAGAAGAGAACAAACAACAGCGCTGGATCAGAGAGGCCATTGAGATCTGCAAGCGAGGCATAAAAACCATGAACAGAGACAAGGGAGCCTTCATCCTCTCTACCACCTGGACCAGCATCTTGGCGGAGTGAACGGACAGCGGGGGGCGTGACTTGCCTTCATCTTGTGACAGGTAAGTCACGCCCTCATGGAACATCAGCTGATAAAGACGGGTCACAAGACAGCATCATGTGACACTCTGAAGAAGGCGAAAGACTTTCGTATTGTGACATGCTCAAGGCCTAAACACTCATCCGAGCAAATATAAGGTAGATTTTGTTCACCTGCCCGGAGAAAAACATCAACGAAAATAATTTGTATTTGTTTTAACCAGTTGGTGGCGCTACCACTGCGATCAAAAATAAGTTGGCAGCCGTCTTCAGGGCCTGAATATCCTCAAATGTGAAAAATTTCGAGAAGATGGATCATCTGAATCATTTTGCAGGAACTTTTGTTGCCACGGAGAATAATCAGACTCTGCGGCACCGTAATAGCCACGCCCTTCGAAGGAAAGTCACAAAAATAGGGATAGAGTAAGATCAATGTCTTGAGTCTTTTCTAGCCAATTTTAAATCAGATTCGTTAAAAGGGCACCGTGCAGTACGTCAAAATGTAAAAAATGATATTGATTGGCGCAAGGTGTATAACTGAATATAAACATATAGATGTCTTCAGGTACAGACTTTTTATGTACATGTGAAGTTTTGGATTTTTAGCAGCATGTGCAGGAGAGTTATTAAGCATTTTGTCCATTGCGGCGAAGGAAATCTTAAGTGAAAACTTTGAAGCCCCGCCCCCGTCATATAGTATTTCGGAAACAAAAAATTTTAGCCCCAGTGTTTGTCCCAGGTCTTCAGATGCTACAGACAGAATTTTAAGGCAATCAGATGAAGCCTTTAGGATCAGGGTGCAAAAGAATGACCCCTGTAAACATGCAAAAAAGGGCAAAAGTCGGACTTTCAAAAATTCATAACTCACTTCCTGTTCATATTAGACGTTAAAATATCAAATTTTTCGCCATGCCCGATGAGACTGCCAAGTTTGGTGAGTTTTTGTGCATGTTTCGGGGGTCAAAAATGCGATCGAACAATCGGAAAAATAATAATAATAATAATTTCTACAAAAACAATAGGGACTTCGCAGCGGTCGCTGCTCAGGCCCAAATAATAATAATAATAATATTAATAATAATAAAAGTAATAATATTTTCTACAAAAACAATAGGGACCTCGCAGCCGTCGCAGCTCGGGCCCTAATAACAATTTCTAGAAAAACAATAGGGACCTCGCAGCGGTCACTGCTCGGGCCCTAATAATAATAATAATAAAAATAATAATAATTTCCACAAAAACAATGGGGACCTCGGAGCGGTCGCTGCTCAGGCCCTAATAATAATTTCTACAAAAACAATAGGGACCTCGCCGCCGTCGCTGCTCGGGCCCCAATAATAATTTCTACACAAAGTCCATTGTGGTGACCCGCCCCCTTTTAAGTAAATTCAAAATGGCCGACTTCCTGTAAAACCTAGCTCATTGCTCCAAGAGACTTTTTTGTAGGTCTTGGTCTTATACATACAGTGAACCCTCGCTACTTCGCGGTTCACCTTTCGCGGGTTCAGTGCTTCGCGGGTCTAAAAAATATTCGGGGGCATTGTAGTTTCGCCGAGCGGCACGACGGGGCGCTGGAGCGGTTAGACGGCCGGCGTGCGCCGAAGAAGAGCGTGGGCGAAGAGGAGAGTGGACGAAGAAGAGCACGTTCTCCCGGACACGATCGGTGGCGACGTTTCGCGCGGTTCGGACCGTACCAGAGCTCCGGCCGGCGTGCGTGGCAGTTAAGCCGTAGAGGAGCACCTTCCCCGGGCACGGGCGGTGCCAAGCGGCCCCTAAGTTTAACCGAATGGAAGCTCCGGAGGAGGAGGGCATGCTCGCGTCACAGTAAGCCGAAGAGGAGCACCTTCCCCGGGCACGGGCGGTTCCAAGCGGCCCCTAAGTTTAACCGAATGGAAGCTCCGGAGGAGGAGGGCATGCTCGCGTCACAGTAAGCCGAAGAGGAGCACCTTCCCCGGGCACGGGCGGTTCCAAGCGGCCCCTAAGTTTAACTGAATGGAAGCTCCGGAGGAGTAGGGCATTCTCGCGTCACAGTAAGCCGAAGAGGAGCACCTTCCCCGGGCACGGGCGGTGCCAAGCGGCCCCTAAGTTTAACCGAATGGAAGTTCCGGGGGAGGAGGGCGGGCGTGTGTCACAGTTAAGCCGAATTGGAGCACCTCTTCCGCCCGGGCACGAGCGGAGCGCGAGGCTGTCAGTGATGAATGAATAAATGAATAAATAAATAAAGAATGCCACCTTTCATTTCACAGGGCACACCGGACGGCGTACCAGCAGGTAAAAGTCGGAGTAATTAAATAAATACAAAAAGAATGGCTGGGGAATAAAAAAATAATACGTTTTAATAATAATTTGGTTTTTTTGTTATAACATGAATTTCACTCTCTCTCTCCCCGTATATATATATATATATATATATATATATATATATATATATATATTTATTATATATATTGTATATTTTTTTTAAGCATTTTTGAAGGTGCGCCGCTACTTCGCGGATTTTCAGTTTTCGCGGGTGGTCTCGGTCCCCATTAACCGCGATAACCGAGGGTTCACTGTACTCCATAAAATTTACAAAAAGCGAGGTGAAACACTCAATCAGGGCTGCTTTTTTGAACATTTCTCAAGGGCCATGGCGAGCCATTTAAAAAAAGCTGCACAACTAACGTATAAAATATTGATAAATTTGCTCGGCCTGATGTGTGTGTAAAGTTTCACGAGTTGTCGTTCATATTTAGAACCTCATAATCAGCGTTGTTTTATTGCCGAACAGTGCAATGCCACTCCCACAACTTTTCACGAAAAAGGACTAATTTCGTATTGTGACATCCTCATGGCCGAAACAGTCATCCGAGCATATATGAGGGCGACCTTGTTGAGTTGCACGGAGAAAAACATCCAAGAAAATAACTTGTATTAGCTTTTACCAGTTGGTGGCGCTACTACTACGATGAAAAATAAGTTGGTAGATGTCTTCAGGGCTGAAGTATCCTCAAATGTGTACAACTTCGAGAAGATAGGATCATCTGAGTCATGTTGCCGGAGCTTTTGTTGCCACAGAGTACAATCGGACTTTTCAGCACCGTAATAGCCACGCCTTTTGCCAAAACGTCACAAAATTCGGCAGAGAGTAAGATCATTGTCTTGAGTCTTTTCTGACTAATTTTCAGTCGGATTCGTCAAAAGGGCACCGTGCAGTACGTGAAAATTAAAATAAAAACAAATTTTGTATTCCACTTGGCGGCGCTGTGTGTATAACAAAATAATAACATTAAGATGTCTTCAGGTCGGGACGTTTTATTTACAGGTGAAGGTTTGGATTTTTAGGAGCATGTGCAGGGGAGTTATTAAGCATTCATTTATTTGTATTAGGTTCATTTTGTCTTCTTATTATTGATATTTGACTGATTCATTAAAAGCAGACAATTATGTTTTAGGTTAATTTTTTACCTGACATGTTTCGGCGAGTCTTTTGCCTTCTTCAGAGTGTCGCATGATGGTGTCTTGAGACCCGTCTTTATCAGCTGATGTTCCATGAGGGTGTGACTTACCTGTCAAAAAAATTAAAAAATCAGAGCAGTAAAAGAACAAGCACAACATGAACATTACAAATCAGCAATCACTGACCGCTGCAAAAGGGAAAACCACATCATGGACCGGGAGAAGGGCAGGGTCATCCGCACCGAAGAGAATAAACAACAGCGCTGGATCAGAGAGGCCATTGAGATCTGCAAGCGAGGCATAAAAACCATGAACAGAGACAAGGGAGCCTTCATCCTCTCTACCACCTGGAGCAGCATTTTGGCGGAGTGAACGGACAGCGGGGGGCGTGACTTGCCTTCATTCTTGTGACAGGTAAGTCACGCCCTCATGGAACATCAGCTGATAAAGACGGGCCACAAGACACCATCATGTGACACTCTGAAGAAGGCGAAAGACTTTCGTATTGTGACATCCTCAAGGCCTAAACACTCATCCGAGCAAATGTAAGGTAGATTTTGTTAACCTGCCCGGAGAAAAAAATCAACGAAAATAATTTGTATTTGTTTTAACCAGTTGGTGGCGCTACCACTGCGATCAAAAATAAGTTGGCAGCCGTCTTCAGGGCCTGAATATCCTCAAATGTGAAAAATTTCGAGAAGATGGATCATCTGAATCATTTTGCAGGAACTTTTGTTGCCACGGAGAATAATCAGACTCTGCGGCACCGTAATAGCCACGCCCTTCGAAGGAAAGTCACAAAAATAGGGATAGAGTAAGATCAATGTCTTGAGTCTTTTCTAGCCAATTTTCAATCAGATTCGTTAAAAGGGCACCGTGCAGTACGTCAAAATGTAAAAAATGATATTGATTGGCGCAAGGTGTATAACTGAATATAAACATATAGATGTCTTCAGGTACAGACTCTTTAT